>NW_028133886.1:0-46246 GCF_964662115.1 Mustela nivalis | reverse complement strand
AAGATTTTATTTATTTATTTGACAGAGTTCACAAGTAGGCAGAGAGGCGGGCAGAGAGAGAAGAGGAAGCAGGCTCCCTGCTGAGCAGAGAGCCCGATGTGAGGTTCGATCCCAGGACCCTGGGATCATGACCTGAGCTGAAGGCAGAGGCTTTAACCCACTGAGCCACTCAGGCGCCCCTTTTTTTTTTTTTTAAAGATTTTATTTATTTATTTGACAGACAGAGATCACAAGTAGGCAGAGAAAGAGGAAGGGAACCAGGCTCCCCGCTGAGCAGAGAGCCCAACTCGGGGCTCGATCCCAGGACCCTGGGATCATGACCTGAGCCGAAGGCAGAGACTTAACCCACTGAGCTACCCAAGTGCCCCTGAATTTCTTTTAAAGGATTTTGCACGTACTGGTCAATTTAGAGTGAATTTACTGAACTTACTTGAAGCAGTAGTTTCTCATATTTATCATAATCCTCATTAACTGACCAACTACTATTGAGTACCTTGTCATGTTCTAGTTAGTATTCGACACACTAGACATACAAAATTGAATAAATAAATAAGACATGATCTCTATTCTCGGGAGCCTCTAAGACTGTGCTTAAGGAGAGGCAGACAACTGAACAAATATATAATATTAAGTGTTATATGTGTTGTGACAAAAGCCTGAAGTATAGCTGGATGACAAAGAAGGAGATAAGTGATTGTATTGGAGGGTTTATTGGAAGAAAAGGCATCATAGAGGCTACTCCTTAAAAAACAAATAGGAGGGCACCTAGTTGTCTCAGTCAATAGAGCATGCGATTCTTGATCCTGGGATTGTAAATTCAAGCTCCACATTGGGTGTAGAGAATACTTAAAAATAAAGTCTTGGGAAGACCTGGGTGGCTCAGTCGGTTAAACCACTGCCTTTAGGGCGCCTGGGTGGCTCAGTGGGTTAAGCCGCTGCCTTCGGCTCAGGTCATGATCTCAGGGTCCTGGGATCGAGTCCCACATCGGGCTCTCTGCTCAGCAGGGAGTCTGCTTCCTCCTCTTCTCTCTCTCTGCCTGCCTCTCTGCCTACTTGTGATCTCTCTCTGTCAAATAAATAAATAAAATCTTTAAAAAAAAAAAAAAAAAAAAAACCACTGCCTTTAGCTCCAGTCATGATCCCAGGGTCCTGGGATCAAGTCCCGCATGGGGCTCCTTGCTCAGCAGGAATCCTGCTTCTCTCTCTGCCTCTGCCTGCCACTCTGCCTGCTATGCTCTCTCTCTAACAAATAAAACCTTTAAAAACAAACAAATAAATAAATAAATAAAATCTTAAAAACAAACAGGGTCACCTGGGTGGCTTAGTTGGTTAATCATCTACCTTTGGCTCAGGTCATAATCCCAGGGTCCTGGGATCCAGGCCTGCTTTTGGCTCCTATTTTTCCCTCCCTCACCCCCATGCTTGTGCACTGGCATGCATACTCTCTCTCTCTCTCTCTACCATGCTCTCTCTCAAATAAATAAATAAAATCTTTAAAAAACAAACAAACAGATGAGGAAGGTTGTTCTGGGGAAAGGGGGAAGTAGAACAAGGAGGGAAGGTGTGAAAGATGACAATTCTGGGAACCACAAATAATTTGGTATGACTAGGGCTTGGATTATTATTATTATTATTTTTTAAAGATTTGATTGATTTATTTATTTGACAGACAGAGATCACAAATAGGCAGAGAGGCAGGCAGAGAGAAAGAGGGGGAAGCAGGCTCCCCACCGAGCAGAGAGCCCAATGCGGGGCCTGAACCCAGGACACTAGGATCATGACCTGAGCTGAAGGTAGAGGCTTTAACCCACTGAGCCACCCAGGCGCCCCTAGGGCTTGGATTGTAAGGTGAGGTTTAGGGAGACTTGAAACCAGGGGCCCGATCTTGGAGCAACTTAAATATCCTATGAAGGATTTGGGGCTTTTTTGTAACAGCAAGTAGAGGGTTCTTGAAGGGTTTTAAGGAGGGGTTTACACGATCACTCCCATAGGAATATAGAGATCAGGAGATGCAAGGAGACTAGTTTAGACCAGAGATGCTGCAGTCTGAATTAAGACAGTAGCAGAGGAAAAAGAGACAGGGAGACTGGCTCGTGTTAAGTAGTTACATCTGGTAGGATTTGGTGGCTGAGTATGTGGGAGTTGAGGAGGAGGAAGAGGGAAAAATCTGATGTAATCCCCAGACTTCTGTCTTAGGCTGTAGAGTGCTTCATGGTGCCATTAACAGGGATAGGAAATATAAGAAGAGTGGTTTGGGAGAGGGAAGAGAACTTGGTTATTTTAGACATAATGAATTCAACAAACTGCTATGGGACATCCAGAAGCGTTTATTCATTTAGCAAGTAAACTGTGTCCTGGTGTGAAATTAAGAGGAGAGGCCTGTGCTAGAGGCGTCACCATGGGGGTGCTTTCAGGTAACAAGATGCAGGGGCACCTGGGTGGCTCAGACAGTTAAATGTCTGCCTTTGTCTCGGGTCATGGGATGGAGCCCCACATTGGGCTCTCTGCTCTGTGGGGAGTCTGTTTCTCCCTTTCCCTTTGTGCTCTCTCTCTTTCAAATAAATGAATAAAATCTTTTTTTCTTTTCTTTTTCTTTTTTTAAGATTTTTATTTATTTGACAGAGGGAGATCACAAGTAGGCAGAGAAGCAGGCAGAGAGAGAGAGAGAGGAGGAAGCAGGCTCCCCGCTGAGCAGAGAGCCCGATGCGAGGCTCGATCCCGGGACCCTGGGATCATGACCTGAGCCGAAGGCAGAGGCTTTAACCCACTGAGCCACCCAGGTGCCCCTAAATGAATAAAATCTTTTAAAAAAAAGATGCAATAGTTAGTACAATAAGTTTATTATAGAAATTAAATGTTGTTAGTATATTTTATTAGGTTATCTGAGTCCATTTCTTAGAAGGTAAAACCATTTAATTTTTTTTCTTTTTTAAAAAAAAAAATTATTTATTTATTTGACATGGAGAGGCAGGAAGAGTGGGAGAGGGAGAAGCAGGCCTCTTGCTGAGCAGGGAGCCCGATGCGATGTGGGGCTTGATCCCAGGATCCCAGGACCTGAGCTGAAGGCAGTTGCTTAACGACTGAGCCACTTAGGCGTCCCTATTTATTTAAATTTTTTTGAGAGGGAGGTGGGGATGGAGAGTAGGAGTCAGAGAATTTTAATCAGGCTCCACACCCAGTGCAGAGCCCGATGTAGGGCTCAGTCTCACGACCCTGAGATGCTGACCAGAGCTGAAATCAAGAATCCTGTGCTTAATGACTAAGCCACCCAGGCACCACAGAAGGTAGAAACATTTTACAAAGACTTTCCCTAAGTGATACTTCTAGTTAATGCTAGTTACTTTGGGCATAGTCTATCTCTCTGTCTCTGTCTCTCTCCTTTTTCTTTCTTTCTTTTTTTTTTCACTAGGCTCTGTTCATATCAATAGTTTGATTATGACCATTTGAAAAATGCTAAAGTGCTAAAGAAAGACTGAAGTATCTAGATTCCAACAAAGGACATCAGCTTCTATGGTCAATGATCTTTTAAAAAAAAAAGATTTTTTAAAGATTTTATTTATTATTTATTTGACAGTGAGAGTGAGGGAGAGCACAAGCAGGGGTAGCAGCAGGCAGAGGGAGAGGGAGAAGCAGGCTCCCTGCAGAGCAAGCAGCCCCACTTGGGGCCCAATCTCAGGGTCCTGAGCAGATCTGAACAGAGGGCAGATGCTTAATCAGCGGAGCCACCCAGGTGCCCTGGGTTCTTCCTGTCTTGAATTGTCCAACAATATTACTTTTTAGTCTTCTTAGGATAATTCTATAATATAACTTAATCTTATACTTGAAGCAATATTTTATGTCATAAGCATTTAAGGTATGAAGGGAAAAGTCTAGTGTGAAACAGTAACAAGTGGTGATGTAAAGACAGTAGCAAGAGGAACTTTCCTTTGAGGTGAGAAAGTTGTTGATTCATGTCCATGGTGTAGCTGCTAAGTAGTCCTGGGTAGCTTGGAATTTAAATACAATGGGAAACTATTAAAGCACTAACATAGAGTTGTAAAGTATATTTATTTTATTCCTTTTGAGATAGATTATAACGAATTTCTTAACCCCATGCTGTGAATATTAATTTTTTCATGATTTATGTAGTTTGTTTATCGATGGACACTTTTACAACAGGATTTATGAACCTGGGTCCGAGAACAACACAGCAGTTGTGGCAGTAGAAACTCACACGATTCACAAAATTGAAGAAGGGATTGGTAAGTCTTTTTGTTATTCTGGTATCTTTGATCTTAGCTTCCTTGGTTGAGATTTCTTGCCTTTTGTGCCTTATATTTTTCCCCCAGCCCAGTACGCCCTACCAGTGCTGCATGAGTTTGATGATGGTGCATCTAGAGACACCACTGACTAGGCCTGTCAGCTGATTATTTAACATCAGTTTGCTAGGGTACTGAAAAGATTTTTCATCTTCAAAAATTCCACAAAGAAATTAGAGCCTCAAGGTTGATCTGTCATGAGGGAAGTTGCTGATTAGGATGTACGAGGTGTTGATTGGAAGGCAGTCAGTGGAAAGAAACTGAAAAAAAAGTTTGAAACTAGACAAGCCAGAGTTTAAATCCTGCTTTCTCACTTCTTAGCTATATGCCTTGGGAAAGTCACTTCAACTTTCCGAGTTGCACCTACATACATCGGAAACAATTATTGCCTCCCAGGATTGTTGTAAGAACTAAGTAAGATTAAGCATGTAAAAGTACATAGGACAGTATCTTGGATGTAGGGTGAGCTTGGTAAGAGAGCTGTTATGTCAAACTTCTTCCAGAAGATTCCAAAATGATACCAGCCAATGTGAACTGTTAGCTACTCCGAAGAACCAAGAGACTAGAGATTTTGAATTAAGCTTTTGGGAAAAAGCGTTCAATAAATAACTGATATATATTTTTTTTATTTTCAGATGCAAGCACTATAGAAGCAAATGAGGATATGGAAATTGCTTACCCCATAACTTGTGGGGAGAGCAAAGCCATTCTCCTCTGGAAGAAGTTTGTATGTCCAGGAATAAATGTGAAGTGTGTCAAGGTAATTGCCTTTTCTCCTTACTGGGATCTGTTTGGGGGCTTCTTGTTTTCAAAGAGTATACTTTCAGTGCCTCTTCTCTCTTGTCTGCCATATCAATGTTTTCAATTTTGTGGCTATAGTCCCTATGATGTCACAGAAAAAAAAAAGGGCTTTGGAGTGAAATTGGCCTGATTCAAATTCCAAGCAGAACACAAGTTCTGTGAGAGCTGAGAACTTGGATTGTTCGCCAGTGTATCCCCAACACCTAGATGCTTGGCATCTTTATCTATAAATGTTTGTTAAATGAATGAATTCATTCATAGAGAGTCCCGTCTCTATGACTGGGTGACCTTGAACAAGTTAATATTTCAGAGTTAAAATGAGAATAATGTGTTAAAATATGAATAATCGTATGTTAAAATATGGATAATCACACTGTACGGTTGCTAGCAGATAAAATGAGATAATATATGTAAAAGGCCTTATAGAAGTGTGCATTAGAGTTTATTGAAAATTATTACTGATAAAACTAAATTCTCATGAGAGCACAAAGTGGAAATAATTGCTTATTCTGTGTCCTTTGGTAGCCACAGCAGTACCAATGGATGGTAGTCACCATCGCTGGCATCATCCTAGAATCATTAAGGATTACCGAGTTTTGAGGCTCTGCAGTGATAGTGGTTTCTGTGGTACTTATTCTTTCCACCACATCCTGAATCTTGTCATTAGAGCTTGGTAGGTTGCTTCTGTTTATTTAAATAGCCTTTGCAACATTGGACCCAAGTGCCTGATTTAGGGCATGAATGGATTTTAGATGCTAATCAGTATATTAATCTCTGATCCTCCTCCTGTCTTCTGTAGCTCTGTACCAGGACAGGGCACTGTGCCCAGAGAAGGATCATCTTCTCTGGCACAACAGGGCAGGAGGCTGGGAGATACAAGGCTATGACTTAAGATGCCATCTGGGTATTTTTCATATGTAACAAGTAGAGATACTTTTCTCTTTCTCTTGACCTGCCTAAGTTGACCTTGGGTTATTTGGGACTTTTCTTTTTACTTTAGTTCAATGATCAGTTGATCAGCCCCAAGCATTTTGTACATCTGGCTGGCAAGTCCACCCTAAAAGACTGGAAGAGAGCCATTCGTCTGGGTGGAATCATGCTCAGGTGAGCTTTAATAACAAGCATGTACCGGGGTGCCTGGTTAGGTCAGCTGGAAGAGCTTGCAACTCTTGATCTCAGAGCCCCACATTGAGTGTAGAGATTGCAAAGAAAATAAAAAATAAAGCAAAAAACAAAAAAGTGCAAACCTGTTGTTTTGTTTTGTTTTAAAGGTTTATTAAGTTATTTCAGAGAGAAAGAATGCGGAGTGGGGGATGGAAGGAGAGTCTTTTTTTTTTTTTTTTTAAGATTTACTTGTTTATTTTAGAGAGAGAGAGAGAGAGCATGAGAAGGAGGAGCAGAGGCAGAG
Source organism: Mustela nivalis (assembly GCF_964662115.1). Classification (NCBI taxonomy): domain Eukaryota; kingdom Metazoa; phylum Chordata; class Mammalia; order Carnivora; family Mustelidae; genus Mustela; species Mustela nivalis. The sequence goes on along the minus strand of NW_028133886.1, from coordinate 39,739 downwards.
GGAAAGAGAATCTTAAGCAGACTCTGCTGAGTACAGAGACTGTTAGAGGGCTCGGTCTCATGACCCTGAGATCATGGCCTGTGCTGAAATCAAGCTGAAACCAAGAGTTGAGTGCTTAACCTACTGTGCCACCCAGGCGCCCCTCAGCACATATATACCCTCCAGCTGACTTTGGAACACTAAATCATGGTAGAATACAGATAATTCAGGATTTTCTCTTTAATTCAAAATTTTTATTCCCTCAAGAATTGGCTCGTGCAATCCATGTATTAACCTTCATCAGCCAGTTCTTAAAATCACTGTGAGAAAAGGAAGATTGACTTGAATTCACTCTTCCCAGCATTTAGGGCAAATTTTTTCTGATGTCAGGATGTTTGGATCCTTTCTGGGCCAAGAAGCTCGGGGGTAGATGACAATCCTACTTGAGATCACCAAGTACAGGCAGGGCTAAGCCTGGTGCTGAGGAAGCATGCCGACCGCAGAGAAGTGTAGGCTGGTTGACAAGTTCTGTGATAATCTGGTAAGACAGAGGCGCTGTTGATAAGTCACCATCATGTTCAGTAAATGCAGTCCTTGCCATCAATATACCACAGAAATAAACTTCAGAATGTGTAATATCCTCACCCCCATCTTTATGCAGTAAGCTTACTTTTATAATTTTCCTCCCTCTGGAAAGGGAGGAACATTAACATTAACGTTAATTAGTGTTCCTTGAACACTCGCCTATTGATGGATTTTTGTGGTCAGGATTGGAAAGTTCCTCGCAGAACATGTATCAACACCCTTAAGAACATTTTACCCATTGTCTTTAATTCTTTTTAAGGACTCTGTCCTAAGAAAAATCTATAGTGCTTGTAGAGATTCAGGCATAAAGACATTTATTGCAACATTGTTGAAAATTATAGTCTGCTTTAGGGGCACCCGCCTGGGTGGCTGAGTCAGTTAAGGATCTGCGTTCAGTTCAGGTCCTGATCCCAGAGCATCAGTCTCCCTGCTCTTTGAGGAGCCTGTTTTTCCCTCTCCCTCTGCCCCTCCTCCCATTTGTACTTGCTCTAAATAAATAAATAAATAAAATAAAATCTTAAAAAAAAAAGAAAGTTATATTCTGCTTCAATATACAGTCAATATACAATTTCTAAAGAAAATTTGTGGCTCATCTAAACATATATGAGTATATACTATGAAATATTATGAGATTATTAAAATATTTCTAAAGAATTTTTATAGGAAAAATGCATATGATATAATGAAAGAAAGAAAACAAAATATAAAATTGTGAGCGCCTGGCTGGCTCACTCAGTATAGCATGTGACTCTTGATCTTGGGATAGTGAGTTTAACCCCCATGTTAGTTGTAGAGCTTACTTTAAAAAAAAATACATGTATAGATGGATACAAATATATAGAGATATATAGATATGTAGATATGTAGGGGTACCTGGATGGCTCAGTCGGTTAAGCATCTGGCTCTTGATTTCAGCTTAGGTCTTGATTTCAGGGTTGTGAATTCAGGCCCCTCATTGGGCTCCATGCTGGGTTGGGAGCCTACTAAAAATATATATATGTATGTCAAACTGTGATTTTAGTTATGTAAAAAACAGACCTACACATATACACATAAAATTTAATGGAAGAAAATATGCCAAAATGTTAATGTATCTCTGTGTTGTTGGATTTTTTTTAAAGAGCAGTGGTTTTCTTTATAGTTTTATGTATTTTCCACTGAGAATGTTAATTTTTTCTTCACACATTATTTTATTTTTTAAGGTTTTATTTATTTATTTACTTGACAAAGCGAGACGCAGTGAGAGAGGGAACACAGCAGGGGGAGGGGGAGAGGGAGAAGCAGGCTTCCTGCTGAGCAGGAAGCCCAATGTGAGGCTCGATCCCAGGATCCTGGGATCATGACCTGACCTGAAGACAGACACTTAACGACTGAGCCACCCAGGTGCCCCTTCACATATTATTTTATAGAGAGACATGTTTTTTTTTTTTTTTAAAGATTTTATTTTTTTTTTATTTGACAGACAGAGATCACAAGTAGACAGAGAGGCAGGCAGAGAGAGAGAGGGAAGCAGGCTCCCTGCCAAGCAGAGAGCCCGATGCGGGACTCGATCCCAGGACCCCGAGATCATGACCCGAGCCGAAGGCAGCGGCTTAACCCACTGAGCCACCCAGGCGCCCCTAGAGAGACATGTTTTTAAAAAAGAAATTATTCTAGATGATTTGTATGCAGAAATCAGTACTTAGTTAAAATTGGGAAAGAATACTTATAACTTTCATTATTGTTCTTGGCTTGTTCCTTTTGCCCAGAAAAACAAGCACATGCCAACTTTCCTCAAATGTAAGAAGGAATCAGAATGCCTAAAAGATATTTAGTGAAAGCTGAGTAACGTTATAACATAGAGTTTACTATAATTAAGATAACCCATGGCTTTGCTCATGGCCTATAATAACAGTGTCTTGTGAATTCAGTTATAAGGGCATTTTATAGTGGGGATTTAGTATAATCAACTTTGCACTGTATTTATAGGACAGTTGTTAGCCTTTTTTTTTTTTTAAAGGAAAGAAATGTGCTGAAGTTTTGTCTCCAAAAGTGGCAACAGATCTTCCTGGTCTAAGAATACTAATACATCAGAATCTCATCATAAAATTCTCAGTTATGCTGGGATATATGAATTAGTCTTTTCCCCTTTTGGGTTTGGTTTCAATGAGATTCTATGGCGATACTCAGATGTTGTCAGGAGTGTGTCCCTAGCTAAAGCTTGGTGATAACGGGAAATGAAACAATACTCATAATGATCAGACTAGGGAGGGAAGAGGAGTACTTGTAAATGTGGGCAGGACCAATGAAAATTTTATAATCCCAATTAGAATTTTTATAACCTAATGACTTTTAATCCTATTAGGTTTCACTAATCTATGGAATAGATACAACAACTTTGTTTCTATTTGTCCCTGAGGCCTAGTTCCATCTAGATGTAGTGCAGGCTGAACTGGTACTTCTTGTCTCCCCTTACACAGGAAAATGATGGACTCCGGACAGATTGATTTTTACCAACATGACAAAGTTTGCTCCAATACCTGCAGAAGCACCAAGTTTGATCTTCTGATCAGCAGTGCAAGAGCTCCAGTGCCCGGACAGCAGACAAGTGTGGTGCAGACACCCACTTCGGCTGATGGTAGGGGGTAGGAAACCACCTGAAAACCCAGTGTTTTTTAGTAACATTTTCCCCCTTACTTCTCTCTTGTGTTTCTTAATTTTAATTCTCATGAGCATTGATGTCCTTGTAAAGTATGCTGATCTTGGGTGTGATTCCGTACTTTAGAAACAGATCTCTTGGTTTTCTCCCAGATGATTCCTGTTGGCCATACGTACTTCCTTGTTTCTTTCTAACTACATGGTAAAAATTAGAAAGATGGTTCAGGGGAGTTGGGTGGCTCACTCAGTTAAGAGTCCCACTCTTTTTTTTTTTTTTTTTAAGATTTTATTTGTTTATTTGACAGACAGAGATCACAAGTAGGCAGAGAGGCAGGCAGAGAGAGAGAGAGGGAAGCAGGCTCCCCGCCAAGCAGAGAGCCCGATGTGGGACTCGATCTCAGGACCCTGAGATCATGACCTGAGCCGAAGGCAGCGGCTTAACCCACTGAACCACCCAGGCGCCCAAGAGTCCCACTCTTGATTTCGGCTCAGATCACCATCTCAGGGTTGTGAAATCAAGCCCCACGTCAGGTCCTGTGCTGGGTGTGGAGCCTGCTTAAGATTCTCTCTCTACCCCCCGCCCCCCATGCTTGTTCTCTCTAAAGAAAGATGATTCAATGGTTATTATGTTTATTCAGTGGTCTCACTTTGGCAGGCAAGAATTCTACCACTGAACCACCAGTGCCCCACTGACTTTGGTACCACTTGGCATATCTTTGAAATTAGATTGTTTTGAAAATCCTTTGCTCTACTGGTGGTCAGGAAGGAAGGTAGAATGATGAAGGGTATTCAACTGTTGAGTTGAGATGTATCAAAGATAATGTATGGTTGGCTGGACTGGACTCTGGAGAGTCTGCTGCTGTACAGATCAGAGAGCTCTGCCTGGAAGGGATCCACAAAAAGCTTCCTCACAAATGAGGCAAGATGGGCATATGCTTAACTTCAGTATTGTTTACCTTGGGAATAGAGCTCGTTGCTCTTCTCTGGGAAAGATAGAGCCATGTAAAAGATGATTGTTAAGGATTCAGTTAGTCCAGGGGAGCCTGACTGGCTCAGTTGGAACAGTGTGTGATTCTTCATCTTGAGATCATGAGTTCAAGCCCCACACTGGGTATAGAGATTACATATATACATACATACATACATAAACTTAAAAAAAAAAAATTCAGTTAGTCCAGTTAAGATTCTTATCTCAACTACTTTCACAAGACTTAAAAATATGCCTGATAGAGTTGTAAGGACACTAACGGATTTAAGGGAAGTACCATGTTTTAATAATGACCGCTAAAGGTTTCTCTTGGTCAGCCCTAATACTCTGTTAGTAACCACTGGGTGAGAGGAAGCCAGATCTCTTAGAACCTATGTTCCCTTCAGGAAAGTATAAAATATCTAGCAGTTTGAATTTTTGGTCCTGGGTGTCTTTCACTTGAAAAGTAAAAAATGGGGCTCCTGGGTGGCTCAGTGGGTTAAGCCGCTGCCTTCGGCTCAGGTCATGATCTCAGGGTCCTGGGATCGAGTTCCGCATCGGGCTCTCTGCTCGGCAGGGAGCCTGCTTCCTCCTCTCTCTCTCTGCCTGCCTCTCTGCCTACTTGTGATCTCTCTCTGTCGAATAAATAAATAAAATCTTAAAAAAAAAAAAAAAAAGAAAGAAAGAAAGAAAAGTAAAAAATGCTATGAAATTTTTTACTTACTTTTTGTTGGCCAAAACTCCACTAGTTGATTATCCATATCAATATTACTTTTTTTTTTTTTTCAAATATTTATTTATTTATTTATTTGACAGACAGAGATCACAGGTAGGCAGAGAGGCAGGCAGAGAGAGAGGAGGAAGCAGGCTCCCCGCTGAGCAGAGAGCCCGATGTGGGGCTTGATCCCAGAACCCTGGGATCACGACCTGAGCTGAAGACAGAGGCTTTAACCCACTGAGCCACCCAGGCGCCCCTCAATATTACTTTTTTGCTTGATTATTAATATCCTCCAGCATGTGGAGTCCATTCTTGTCTATATATCTGTCTGGATCAGTTTGATTTCTCTCCATTCTCTTTGTTTAAAATCTTTTTTTTTAAGATTTTATTTGACAGACAGAGATCACAAGCAGGCAGAGAGGAGGAAGCAGGCTCCCTGCTGAGCAGAGAGCCAGATGCACGGCTTGATCCCAGGACCCTGGGATCATGACTTGAGCCGAGGGCAAAGGCTTTAACCCACTGAGCCACCCACGTGCACCTAAATTTTTTTTTTTTTAAGATTTTATTTATTTGACAGAGAGCACAGCAGGGGGAGTGGCAGGCAGAGGGAGAAGCAGGCTTTCCGCTGAGCAGGGAGCGGGATGTGAGACTTGATCCCTGGACCCCAGGATCATGACCTGAGTGGAAGGCAGACGCTTATCCGACTGAGCCACCCAGGTGCCCCTGTTTAAAATCTTAATATATGAGGGGTTCCTGGCTGTCTGAGAAGAGTATGTGACTCCTGATCTCGGGGTTGTGAGTTCGAGTCCCATGTTGGGGTGGAGAGATTACTTAAAAAAAATAATAATAATAAAATAAAATCTTAATAGATGATGTTAATAGCACAAGTTCTTTTCCTCTGTGAATCTGCTATTCATGGATCTCTTGCCTGATTTTTTTGGTCTCATTTCTCTTGCTTTCTCATACATAGCCTGATAATTAAGCTATAACAACTTCTGATATTCTAGATGGTTAGTGTTCTTGGCTAAGCACCATACTTTTCTCTTAAATTATTTCAGATCCTCCACATCCTCGCTAAGTCTGGGGCAGACAGCCCAGCAATCATGCTCACCTTCCATCTTTTTAAAAAATGTAACCGCTCAGGAAGCAGATTGCTCTTTTGTGATATTATAAGTTATCTTTCCCTTTCTATTCAGAGTAAGAAGAAAGCATTTTCTTTTCAAAGACAGGTTTTCTTTAGAAAATCCAATATTCATCCTGGTTTACCAAAGATTCTAGTTTTTACTATATGGACCTGCAGGCAGAAAGCCAGAATATTAAAATAACAGGGTCTCTTTGGCTGTATGAGATAAAGGATAGCTATGACTTTTTCATGAAATTCACTGGATTTACCTCTAATGGACTGCTTTTAGGTAGCATCACACAGATTGCCATCTCAGAAGAGAGCATGGAAGAGGCAGGGCTGGAATGGAATTCCGCTCTCACTGCTGCTGTCACCATGGCTACAGAGGAGGGTGTGAAGAAGGACTCAGAGGAAATTTCAGGTACTTTTCTTTGAGCCTCAGATACCTTGCAGGGTCTTGGGACCCTTCTCACCATTATGATCATGGACACAGGAGGTCTCTTAATTACTTAGTGGTTTTTCTCATGCACATTAATAATTGTAGCTGCAGACATTTTATTTTAATCCATTGCAACAACAGCCATGCACAGTCACATTTTGCATAGGAAGAAATTGAGATTCAAAAAATTCAGCAGCTTGCCTCAGACCAGCCACACAACCAGCAGTGTCAGAGCTGAATTCAGCTGTTTGACTCTGTAGTCAATGCTTTTCATCCTGTCACACTGCCTCCAACTTTGGAACGTTTCTTAGATAAACCAACCTGCAAGGTGTTAGAAGGAAAAATTAGGTAGCAGGTGGTGTAGAGGATGGTGACTAATGATGATTCACTTAGAGGGGGCCAAGAGGGGTTTCACATCATCCTCCATTCATTAATTCATTTGAAAAATATTTATTGCTGCCTATTTTTAGTTGGCTCCATTGCCAAGATAGGTGAAAAGACAAAACCTCTGCCCTCAGAGAGCTTATCGTCCCACCGACTCAGCTGTTTTATTTTATTTTGTAAGTATAGGACTAGAGGGAATACAGTTGCTCCTTGAACAAGGTGGCAGTTTGGGGCACCAGCCTCCTGTGCAGGGGAAAATCCCCTGCCCTCCCCCACCTTAACTGTAAATCTTACCAATAACATAGTTTGGTAAAATGTTAACATGTTTTGTATGTTATATGTATTACATACTGTATTCTTACAATAAAGTAAATAAAGAAAGTGTTAAGAAAATCATAAGAAAAGAGTTGTTTAATTTAAAAATGATGAGTACGTGAGTACATTTTTTTAATTCAAAAATGATGAGTGCAGTACATCACTGCACTGTATTTATTGAAAAAAAATCTGTGTATAAGTGTACCCTCACAGTTCACACTGTATTGTACAAGGCTTGCCTGTATATCTTTAATGTCTTTATTATTTAACTTTTAAGATACTAAATACTATTTAATTTTAAATTAAATTATGTAAATAAATAATATTTAATATTTATTTATATCTTTATTGGAGGAAGATAACCTGCTCCCTACAGCCCGAGCCATGACAAATTAGAGCAATTATCCCAAGTACCTACGTTGCTGAAGAGGCCAAATAATTGGTTAGCAACTTAGAGGGGCAGCTAGTATTCCAAAAACTTCTTCATTTTTCCCAGAAATGGCCCAACAAGAAATCATTTCAAATTGAAATAATTTTGAGTTTAATTTGTAGAGATGTATCTAAGTATACGTAGCATCTTTGTTTATCTTCTTGTCTTATCCCTCTTGTGTCAGAGGACACTTTGATGTTCTGGAAAGGAATAGCTGATGTAGGGCTGATGGAAGAGGTTGTCTGCAATATACAGAAGGAAATAGAGGAGCTACTCAGGGGAGTTCAGCAGCGACTCATTCAAGCTCCCTTCCAGGTAACAGGTAAGTGCACTAATTCCAACAACAGTGGTCATTTTATTGAACACTAACAACTGTAGGCAGATCCTGTTAGTTTCATGAAAACACTGGGGTGTCAGTATTATTATCCCCATTTTACAGATTAGGAAATCAAGGCTCATAAAAGTTAAGTTACTTGTCCATACTCGATAATAAGTTTTTGAACTCGGCTTCACAGGTAATTTTTGCCTTTATAAATGGTGCCAGAAAGCAGGCTCTCTCTCTATTACATATAGATAGGTAGAGTCTGAAAATTGGAGAAAGCTACCTGGTTTTAGATGAGTCTCATATATATCAGTTTAGGGTTTCCAGAACAATTGTGTGCACTTACAGCTCTTTCCAAATACCCATAGGGTACTTGCTGCTGTGCATAATGTAAAAGGATGCTCTAATCATTTGATACAAAAGGGTTGTGATGACAGGCATCTGGCTGGCTTAGTGGTAGAGCATGTTACTCTTAATCTTGGGGTCATGAGTTTGAGCTCCACATTGGGGGTAGAGTTACTTAAAAAAAGAGTCATAATATGGGGCGCCTGGGTGTCTCAGTGGGTTAAAGCCTCTGTCTTCGGCTCAGGTCACTATCTCAGGGTCCTGAGAGCAAGCCCCGCATTGGGGAGCCTGCTTCTTCCTCTCTCTCTGCCTGCCTCTCTGCCTACTACTGATCTCTGTCTGTCAAATAAATAAATAAATCTTTTTTTTTTTTTTAAAGAGTCATTATAATATCTCATAAGCTTGTGTGTCAGTGAATTCCTAGATTTGTTATTTGTGTCTTACTACCTCTCTATAATTCATACATTATATAAATACACTTAAACTTTACAGTAGAATCTTTTTTTCATATTCTTGGAGGGGAAAAGGCAAGTAATTTAGAAAGCAGGGATGAGTCTTTTAGGGTGATCAAGGAAGGACTCCCTAAGGAGGTGGCTTTAAGCAGAGACCTGAATTGAAGAAGCTAGCCATGTGATGAGCTAGGAGAAGGAACTTTTCAGGTAAAAGGAACAAAGACCTTGAAGTTGCAATGGGCTTCATAGGTTCAAAGAATTATAGAAGCTCTGAGGCAGCCACAGTGGACGAGGATATAGGAGAGTGATAGGTGATAAGGTTGGAGAGGAATAGAGAGGACAGTTTAGTTATTTTTTTTTTAAGATTTTATTTATTGGGGCGCCTGGGTGGCTTAGTGGGTTAAAGCCTCTGCCTTCGGCTCAGGTCATGGTCTCAGGGTCCTGGGATGGAGCCCCACATCAGGCTCTCTGCTCAGCAGGGGCCTGTTTCCCCCTCTCTCTGCCTACTTATGATCTCTGTCTGTCAAATAAATAAATAAAATCTTTAAAAAATATTTTTAAATTTAAAAGAAAAAAAAGACTTTATTTACCTGAGAGAGAGTGAGAGAGAGAAAGCACAAGCAGTGGGGAGAGGGAGAAGGACTCGCAGGACCCTGGGACCATGCCCTGAGCCGAAGGCAGACACTTAACTGAGCCACCCAGGTGCCCCGAGAGGACATTTTAGATAAGCTTTGGTTAGAACTTTGGTTTTATTTTAAGGTGATGGTAAGCCATCATAGTTATTTTGAGCAGGGGAGTGAAAAGGATTTATTTACATTTTTATAGTTTTATGTAGTTGTATATTTTTTATTTTATTTCATTTATTTTAAATATTTTATTTATTTATTTGACAGAGAGACATCGAGAGAGGGAACACAAGTAGGGGGCTTAGGAGAGGGAGAAGCAGGCTTCCTGCTGAGCAGGGAGCCTGATGCGGTGCTCCATCCCAGGACCCTTGGATCATGAACTGAGCTGAAGGAAGACGCTTAATGACTGAGCCACCCAGGCACCCCTATTTTTTATATTTTTAAAAGATCACTTCAGTTGCATGTGGAGAATAGACTGTATGGGGCAAGAAATCAGTTGGGAGGGGTGTGTGCTAGCTCCAGTGGTGGAAAGTGCAGCTCTTTTTTTTTTTTTTTTTTTTTAAGATTTTATTTATTTGACAGAGAGAGAGATCACAAGTAGGTAGAGAGGCGGGGCAGCGGGTGGGGGTGGGAGCAGGCTCCCCGCCAAGCAGAGAGCCCTGATGCGGGGCTCAATCCCAAGACCCAGAGATCACGATCTGAACCGAAGGCAGAGGCTCAACCCACTGAGCCACCCAGGCATCCCGAGAGTGCAACTCTTGATCTTAGGGTTGTGAGTTCAAGCCTGACATTGCGCATGGAGCCTACTTAAAAAAAGAGAGAAGGAAAAAGGAATCAGTTGGGAGATTCCTAAAGGAATTACTCCAGGCAAGAGATGATGGTGGCATGGATTAGAGTGGATAGTGGTAGACCTGGGAAGAAGTGATCTTACCGGGGATATATTTTGAGTGTGGAGCTGACAAGTTTTGCTGAGGGACTGGATGTAGGATAAAAGAGAAAGACAGAAATCCAGGATGACTCATACAATTTTGACCTGAGCCATGAATGGTAACAACATTTCCTAAGATGAAGATCACTGTGAGAGTTGTAGTTAGTACAGTTAGTACTAGTTAGTACTAGTTAGTACTAACTAGTTAGTACTACTTGTTGTTGTTATTGTTTTTAAATAGACCCCATAGCCAGTGTAGGGCTTGAACTCAGAACCCTGAGATCAAGAGTCACATACTCTAGAGACTGAGACAACCAGGCACCCCTCAAAGTTAGTTTTGACTTGGGGCACCTGGTTGGCTCAGTGGGTGGAACATGTGACTCGTTATCTCAGGGTTGTGAGTGCAAGCCCCATGTTGGGCGTAGAGCTTACTTTAAAAAAAAAAAAAAGAAAAAAAAGTAGTTTTGACTCGCTAAATGATTATGAAGCCTCCAAATGGAGATGTTACTCAGCTAGATGGAGTATGAAATCTGGCATGCGGGAAAGAGGTTAGGGCTGGAGATCTGCATGTGGGAGTTCTCAGCATGTACATGTTATTTAAAAGCATGGAACTGGATGAGATGATTGTGGAAGAGAGCTGTAGGTGGAGAAGTGGTCTGAGTTAAGGAAGTAATGACCACAACTACTGACAGTGCTTTCAAGAAGTTTTGTTTAAAGAGGAACAGAGATAACACTATGAATAACATTGCATGCCAGTTCCCATGTTTGACACTTAAAATATGCTGTTTCTTAAAAAAAACAAACAAACAAAAAAAAACTCGATTTATTTGAGAGAGAAAGAGAGCAAGCAGGGGGAGCAGTAGAGGGAAAGGGACAATCAGACTTCATGCCAAGGGCAGAGCCTGATGTGGAGCTCGACCTCACAACCTGAGCTGAAATCAAGAGTCGGACACTTTACCAACTGAGCCACTCAGGTGCCCCTAAAATACGATATTTCTAATCTTCATGTCTGTCTTGCCAGGTAGGTATTATTAGGCCTTTTTGTCTCAGATGAGAAAACTGAGGAGTGAAATGACTTATCTAAGTTCACACAGATAGGAGGAAACCATAAAACTGAGATTCAAACTTAGCTCTATCTAGAGTGACCATGTTTTCTAAACCACAAGTCAGAACTTATAACCAGATGCAAGATTTTTTAAATTTTTATATTTATTTATATGGAAAGATGTGTAAGTTATAACAAAGTTAATTATACATGTGATAAATCTTTACCAAAATTTTTTAAAATGCAATTAGAATAGTATCATCATTCCTGGGTTGTTTCATATTTATAAGCAGTACAACAGAGAGCTGGGGAAACACTTCTTTTTTAACTTGACAGGCATGTCTTTGTTTTAAATAGATGCTGCTGTTCTCAACAATGTAGCACATACATTTGGCCTAATGGACACAGTGAAGAAGGTATTGGACAACAGAAGGAACCAAGTAGAGCAAGGAGAAGAACAGTTTCTCTATACTCTGACAGGTGTGTATAACTTGTTTCCTCTTAGATGATATTCTACTAATATCCTTGAGTCTTGCCATTTCTTTGTGGACTTCTTTTGGGACTGGCTTCCTTCCTTCTGTCCTGTTTTCCTTCCTTTCTTCCTTTCTACTTACCTACCTGCCTGCCTTCCTTCCTTCCTCATCATGGTCCTCCTTTCATATCTTGGAGGATTAAGATGTCTGCTCAGTTGCTCCATTTATTCAGTAATATCAATAGTGACAGAAGAAAGAAATTGGCCTTTGTTTTTGTTACATTATCAGTATTGCATCTTTTGATAATTATAAATTTATCACCTTCTCCATTATTTGTGGTATTCAGAAATTATAAGCACATGAATAATTTAACTCTTTTTATCAAGTACTTAATTTATGCTGTCTCTGGAATGACCTGGGTGGCTCAGTCGTAAGCATCTGCCTTCTGCTCAGGTCATGATTCCAGGGTCCTGGGATCCAGTCCTACATCAGGCTCCCCACTGGCTTCTTCCTCTCCCTCTGCTACTCCCCCTGCTTGTGTTTTCTTTCTCTCTCACTGGCAAATAAATAAATAAAATCTTTAAAAAACAAATTTGCACTGTGTCCAAACTAGGTTGTGGAAATACAATGTTGACTAAGACAGCTTCACACTCTTCATGGTGTTTAAGGAACTCAGGGGAAAGCAGACATAGAAATACGTGCAAAAAGTAGTCAGCTTTGTAACTGAGACATATAATGGGTATGGGGGAAGAACAAAAGGAGTTGTCACTTATACCCAGAGAGAATCAAGAAAAGGTTTTGGGTAAGGTGGGTGAGAGATACAAAACAAGTCAGAGGTATGGACTATATCACCTTTGAATGATGCAGAATATATTATAGTTAGTCCTTAAGCCAAGAGGCAAGATTATTTGGTAAGAGAAGAAAAATTTATGGTTTTTTTGTTTGTTTGTTTTTTAAGATTTTATTTATTTATCCGAGAGAGAGAAAGAGCGAGCAGGGGATTGGGGCAGAGGGAGAGGCAGGCTCCCTGTCAAGCAAGGAGCCTGACATGGGGCTGGATCCCAGAACCCTGGGATCAGGACCTGAGCTGAAAGCAGACACTCAACCAACTGAGCCACCCATGAGCCCCAATATATGTTGTCTTAAACTTAACCAGTATATATTTTCAACTCAGTTTACTGAGTATTATGAGATTCTTTTCATTTGATCCTCCTAAGAATGTTAGAGGCTATTGTCCCTGTTTTATAGATGACCTAGTATAGGCACAAAGAGGATAAATATTTGCCTTGGGGCCACATCAGTACTTGGCAGTGAAGCTTGGAATAGAACTTGGCTTTCTTACTCCTAATCCAATGCTTTCACCTTGAAACTTCACACTATTCAAAAAAATGGTTTTTGTTAGGAATGTGGGCTTTTGGCTCTTTGTCCGTATTTTTTTTTTTTTAAGATAGGTTTAATCATAGTACACATAAAGTTTTATTTTCTGCTTTTTCCACTGTGACATATTAATATTTTTCCAAGTTGCTACACAGTACTTTACCTAGACATTCTTCTAAGGATGACATTTAAATTTTCAGGTTTTTCTTTAGTAGCTTATTTTGTTGCAGTGAACTTGTATGAATATAACTTTTTCTTTTTATGTGCTTTTAAACTACTTCCCAGAACTAAGTTTCAAGTTAAATGGTATTGAAAATTGTTTTATGGATATTTATGACTTGTTGCCAAATTTCCATACCAACATTGGATGTTGTGATGTATAATAGTCTCTGATTTAACTTTCTAAAAAATTATAGATGTAATTGTTAACTTCTTCAAAGATTTTATTTATTTATGAGAGAGAGAGTGCACAGCATGAGAGCATGAGCAGGGGGTGGGGGCAAAAGGTGAAACAGATTCCCAGCTGAGCAGGAAGCCTGATATAGGACTTGATCCTGGAACCCTGGGATCATCACCCGAGCCAAAGGCAGATGCTTAACTGACTTAGCCACCCAGGCGCCCCATGTAATTTTTATCTTCTTGAGGTTTACATTTCTTTGACTACTACTGAAAATGGAAAAAAAAATGCAGTATTTTATAACGTATGAGGCAGTATTTAAAAATTTTGAGTGAAAAAAAATTTTTTTTTAATGTGCTCTTGATCCCTGCCTACTCCTTTGATTCTCAGCAAGGAATTGATTTGCTCTTGGTGTTCCATAGGAGCAAAGTGCTCTCCAGATGTAACTGATTATTGAGTGCTTCTCAGGTACTAAGAAGTAGAAGAAGTTCTGGTCTAGAACCCGACTCACTAGTGGTCACCAGGGCTGGATTGTACATTGGGAAAGGGATAGTGATAGGCATATTGTGATGGAAAAGCCAGCAAGTTGGCCTTCAGAAGACTTTTGTCTTGGCCCAAACTTAAGACTTTAAGTAAGTCACTTTACCTCTCTGGGTCCCAGTTAAAAAAAATGAATGTGTTAGTGCTCTAAGGCCTCTTTTAGTGTTTATAATTCTTAGGGACTTCCTCTGTAATTTTCTGTAGACTTCTCTGGGTGCTAATGGTAGACGAAGGCCATTTGGTAAACTAAGGTCACCAGCAAGGTGATCCTGCCTTGAAGGACAATTTGGGAATCACTGCTTTTTTGGAGCAGCCATTGTAGTTCCTCTGTAGGTCCATGTTAGTTCCAGAAGGATTGTGCAAATATTCCTTATTATCATCTGGAGACCCAGGCAGGGCATCTATAAGCCACAGGATCAACAGCAGGCTTCTTTGGTTTGCATTTTGGTGACAGGTGACAAAATACCACAGGAGCTTCTAGGACTGGGCTGTAGTAGGATCACAGCCTGAAAATGATTCTGAATTGTTGCCTTGCCTATAGTCACACAATGAAATGTAGTTGCTGGAGGGATTTTAAAAATCATCCAGTTTTGTTTCTTGTTTTGAAAACAATGAAGCTATATAGTGGCAAAGCCAGGGCAAGACCTCAGGTTTCCTGACTCCATTCACTGTTCCCAAGAATATACTTCTCTCCACACAAAGTCTGTCTTTTCTTCCAGAGTTGGAACGCCAGCTGGAAGAGCAGAAGAAGCAAGCTCAGGATCACAGGCTGAAGTCCCAGACGGTTCAAAATGTGGTACTGATGCCTGTGAGCACTCCTAAGCCTCCAAAAAGGCCCCGGCTCCAGCGGCCAGCTTCCACCACAGTCCTGAGCCCTTCTCCTCCGGTCCAGCAGCCTCAGTTCACAGTCATCTCCCCAATCACCATCACCCCAGTGGGCCAGTCATTTTCCATGGGCAATATTCCAGTGGCCACCCTCAGCCAGGGCTCCAGTCCTGTGACTGTTCACACACTGCCTTCTGGCCCTCAGCTCTTCCGCTATGCCACAGTGGTCTCCTCTGCCAAGAGCAGCTCCCCAGACACAGTGACCATCCACCCCTCGTCTAGCTTGGCACTGCTAAGCTCCACCGCCATGCAGGATGGGAGTACCCTGGGCAACATGACCACCATGGTGAGCCCCGTGGAGCTGGTGGCCATGGAATCCGGCCTCACCTCAGCAATCCAGGCTGTTGAAAGCACCTCGGAGGATGGGCAGACCATCATTGAGATTGACCCAGCCCCAGATCCAGAGGCTGAGGATACTGAGGGCAAAGCAGTCATTTTGGAGACAGAGCTGAGGACTGAGGAGAAAGTTGTGGCTGAGATGGAAGACCACCAGCATCAAGTCCACAATGTGGAGATTGTGGTCTTAGAGGATTAACTGGGGATCTCGGGGCCAGGAGATATGTTTTGGTTTGGAATTTTAATTATTTGTTTATTTTTATCATTGTCCCACTCATTTCCACATAGGATCCTTTTTTTTTAAACAAAATCTCTTTGTTGTAACTGAAAATGTTGGGTACCTCCCACCCCCTTATTGAAAAATGGACAAAAACAAAGCTGTCCTTCCAGAAGTTGAGAGTAGGTCACTCAGTATCCTAATCCTTTTACACCAAGAAAGTTACTTCTTTTAGGGTAGGCATCAGGATAATCAGAAACCCTGTCCAGAAAGCCCTTTCCAGGCTAGTCTGTCTGTGTACGCATGTGGTTTTAGTTTTGTAAAGATGCATTGACCAAACTCTGGAATGCAGATCTGACACTGGAAGGCAGCGCACCCACACATGGAAGTGGAAGGATACTTTTTTTGTGTCCTGGAAAGGACCCTCAGAGGCCGCTGCAAAACTGAAATGAAAGAAAAGTTGAACTGAACTTGGAGGGGAAGGTGGCATACCAGCAGCAGCTTAAAAAGGGAAGTGCTTTGGCCAGGATGGGGCAAGGAAGTTATCTTAGCTCCAGAAGTGCAACTGATGCCTCTTGATATCTCGAAGGGTTATTACCACGGTGCCATTTTGAGAAGAGGCCAGAAATAAGTGGAAGGGTACATCTCCTTGGACCAAGTGGCATCAGGGGCCCAGGGGCCTGTGGCTTTGCAGAAACAGGAATCCCTGGTTGTCACAGCTGTGCTTTGTGATCGAAGCTCACCTTCCCTCCCTTCCCAACTTTGTCAAAGCACTTAACCCTCCTACATTAGGATCAGTCCATTCATTTGCAAATATGCGATGTGGTGTAAATTTCTCTGGTTCTTGGACTGTGGCTGTCCTGGGGGTGGGGCTCCAAGGCCATCATTTTTATTGCATGACTCCAGGCGCAGGGAGTTCCTCATCTAGACCAGCTGCCCTTTTTGGTGGGGCCCTTTTTTGGCTTTGGAACCAAAAGCAGCCACTCATTTGGTGCTTCCTCTTGTTCTACCCTCCATCCCTCAATTGTTAATGGCATCTGTCTCCTGGATCCCACGCTTTTCAGCTTTTTGGCTGATTGGAGAACAGTGACAGGTGCCTGCCTGCCTTCATTCTCTTTTAGATTCATTTATACCATTTATACCACAGATGTTTCTGTGAGATATTAAGCTCATAAAAAAAACCTTAGGCTTTGCAGGGAAGACTCAACAGCCCCGGCCTATCCTGAGGCACTGAGTAGATGTCTCCTCCTGAGCAAGCTGGACTCCCTGGGAAAGAAGCATTGTCTGCAACATTATATTATAGGAAATGTACCAGGAATGTCAATAATAATATCTTGGGGGGTTATTATTATTTTTATAATGTTGTTTGTATATTTAGAGCTGGGCCATTTTCCGTGCTGTGATTCCTGCTCTTTGACCATCTTCAGTGTTTGGGGCAAGAGTGGATCCTGGTTTTTATTTCTTTGATTGCATTGTTTACTGCACTAGGACAAATATAGGGAAACTGCAGACAATTTAAAGGAAAACAAGGTCAAAAAAGAAAGCACACACCTTAGGAGTGGGAAGCTTTTTTTTTTTTTTTTTTTGTTTCTGGTTTTTAATTAAAAGCAAAACTTTGACCTATAGTTTCCTTTTTTTTTTTTTTTTTTCCCTTAAGAGAAGGCACCCACCTGAAGCCATGTTTCTTCCAACAGATGTTGGAAACCCTTCTGTCAAGCAAATGAAAACTGTTCTGCCATCCCTCAGATGGCTTTAATAGCTAGAGAAGCCCCTCTAACTTGGGAGGGCCAATCTTAACAAGCCTTAAGGGTTAAATTTCTGAACCCCATATAGTTGTGGCTCTGAGCTTTAAAATTGTATGGGGTTTTACTTTTCTCTTCAAAATGTTTAATAGATGTAGCAATCAGCTTAGAACAAACCTTTGGCCCTTTAGTGAAGGAATTGGCTTTTATTATTACTTCTTTAGGTTTTCTGATGGTACATAAACAAACCCAGAGTTTCTATCTAAGCCTAAAACTGCTACTTGAACCTAGAAAGGCACATGTCATGTGCTTATCATGGTTTTTAGGGACACTTTTCTCTTTCCCAGAGATGGGAGGTCCAATTCAGGACAGAGGAGGAGCCCTGGAGAACACCCACACACTAGCTCAGGTTCCTTACTTTCCTCCTTCAGCTGTCTGTAGTGTTTTAAAGTAGTGTGAGCATCACGGTTCCAAAGTCAAGAGATCTCCTCCTCCTGAAGACAGAACCTGTTTACTTTCACTATCTGAATATTCTGGCTGGTGGAAATACATGAGCTTTGTTGTTTTCCTGGTCTTCCAATAGCCTGTCGTTATTGCTAGCTGCTGTGTTCCCGGTTGTTGAGAGGGGGTTTCCTCAGAGCCCCGGTCTAAACAATCTCAGTGTGAGAAATATGCAAGCCATTGGTATGTGCACAAGCAGTTGCAATGAATCATTCCTCAGGCTGACTTGGCAGTAGCCATCTATATTTCTGTTCATTCATTAAATAAACATTTATAAGTACCATCTACGTGCCAGGCTTTGTGCTAGGCACTGGCAGTACAGAGATGAAGACAGAGTTCCTACCCTCAAGGACTTCATACTTCAGAGGTTGTCTGGAGTGAAGAACTATGTTTCAATATAATTGGTTTCTTTTGTAACCCTATGTATTTTATTTCGTGCATTGAAAAACATTCTGAAAATTGGTCCATAGGTTTCAGCAGACCATAAAAAACACAAAAAAGTTAAGCCTTTTCTAGTGAGATACTGAAACATCATCATGTTGGGGTTAGTGCAGCCACGTAGCTACAGGGTAGGAGCTGAGAGAACAAAGGATCAGGCACCTAACCCGGCATGGGGAGGTAGGTGGGTACGGGAGTACTTCTGGGAGAAGGTGTATACTCAAGCTAGTTTAGGCTAGGTTTTTTGGTATTAGGACAGATCATTTTGGCTAGGTTTTTTGGTAATCCATTTTCAAGTAGTGGGGCTTGCTTATATAAGAGGGGAAAAAAGTCTTTAGTCTCTTGCTGCTTCTGCCTGCAGAGCTAGGCAGAGTCAGCAGCATGGGCAGTCTCCCAAGAGTACCCCACTGGAAAAAGCCAAGTCATGTGTTAGCTTCTCTGAGTTTCCATCAGAGGAATCCAGTGCCCAACTGGAGTTTAGCTGGTAGAAGGTAAATGGCCCCAACCTTCCTGCCATGTGGTTTCCACAAAGGCCTTGGAGTCATCTGTGCAACTGTCTCACTGGTTATGTCCCTGCCTTGTTCTTTTCCTCTTTCAATTTCCAGACTCCTTCCGTGCTCTCACCCCCAAAACAAAACAACTCCCAGTTATTCTAAAGTAAAAAATGGACAATGTACTTGAATATTCAAGATTCAAAGCCACTTCATGTGAAGTTTCTTTCCTACCTCTGTCTACATTAGGGAAGGAACACCAGTGTTAATACAAATACCTTGGAAATTGATACTCAGTTCAGGTGGTCTGACACTCTTTTTAGTGGTGCATTTTATCCCATTTCATGAAGGGCACTAAGGTAAGTGTGGTGGGAAATACTGGTATTGGTAACATCTGATTATAAAGACAGTATAATCAAGCATGAAATATGCGATTACTAGTTCACTGAATTATAACTGGTCCAGGTTTTAGTACTGTTAGGAGGTCAAAAGCATAAACGAAAGGTTGATTTCTGAAAATGGGCATGAGGTTGTGATTCACTTTGGGCAATGCTCTTGAGCAAAGAGTCCTCTCCGAGAAGAATGTCACAAACTAGGCTAGTCCCTGCATTTTCAGACAACTTACCTAGTACAGTTGTTCACAGATTTCCTCACCCTTAACATACCTCTTGGGGGAAATTCCTGCATGGTCTAATGTATTACAGTAAAAACTGAGGTTGTTGCACTAGACAAGGTATTGGTTCTGTTAGATTTAGACTCTGCCCCTGGAATTTCTCTTAGGCAACCCTAATTGAACGCTTTTCAAGACTCCTTCCCAATCCAGGAACAACTTTCTTAGTCCTGATATCTATAATTTGACTTCCTCTAGAAGGTTCTACTTTCCTCTAACTTCCTTACCTATACTCCTCCTCCCTAGCCCTAGGTTTTAGGAGCCAAAGTTGATTTGCCTCCTAAATTCTGCCATGTCAGTGATTCTTTCTACCATGTCAGTAACTCTTGAGAGAATCATTTTTGTCAAGGGACCCTCAAGACCCAAACCTCAGCATACATCCATAGTCGGCAGTCTAAACCTAAAACAGTTTCCCCAACTCCATCAATCACCTGAATTAAAGCACCTTTGGGATGTTCTTGTGCAGTGACTATCTAAAACTTGTCTTTTTGGTGGGGAGTGGGGGGGAAGGCACCTGGGTGGCCAGTAGGTTAAGCATCTGCCTTTGCCTCAGGTCATGATCCAAGAGTCCTGGGATCAAGCCCTGCATTGGGTTCCCTGCTCAGAAGGGAGCCTCCTCCCTCTCCCTCTGCCCCTCCCCCCAACTCATGCATGTGCACTCGCTCTCACTCTCTCAAATAAAATCTTAAAAAAAGATTTTAGTCATTTATTTTTAAAGATTTTATTTATTTATTTGGAAGGGAGAGAATGAGAGAGAGGACATGAAAGGGGGGAGGGCCAGAGGGAGAAGCAGACTCCCCACTGAACAGGGAGCCTGATGCAGGACCAGATCCCAAGACTCCAGGACCAGGACCTGAACCAAAGGCAGTTGCTTAACCAACTGAGTCACCCAGGTGCCCCAAGATTTTATTTTTAAGTAATCTACATCCATCGTGGGTCTTGAACCCACAACCCTGAGATCAAGAGTCACGTGCTCCACCAACTAAGCCAACCAGGTGCCCCTAAAGCCCATCTTTCATATCCAACTGATTCTCTACCTATGGGCATGGCCCAGGCTAAGACATTCCTGTTTCCTGGATAGATAATTTCGGTCCAGTATGATTCCTACTGCCACTTCACAACTACCTGAAATTTCTGTTAGGTTTTATGAGCCTCTCAGCCTATAGGAGACTACAGCCTACTTGGAAATTGCCTCTGGGTTCTCCTCTTGCATCTATGGTTTCCAGTTCTGTACTTTTACTGATAGTTATGGCTAGCAATATGGTATATAGGAATTTGCTTTTCTAGTTTGAGAATAAGAATGAACAATAGTATTGTATCACATCTAAGGGTTAATGTGAGCTGGGCAGTGACCCAGAAGGAAAGACAAGTTCCTCAATGGACTCTGTAGGAGCTTCTAAAGAAAGCATATACAGAGAGGGTTTAGTTGCATTCTGAAGTATATGTTTATGTTTTAAAAACTACTCTGCTGTTTCCTCTGTATTACAGAGCAAACTGGAAGCCCAGAGCCCTGATTCTCCCGAGACTTTGGCCCACATTTTTGTTTTAACTTTTTATGAAATATAAATGCATACAGGAAAGTGCACAGATGACTGTACAATTTGGTAAAGTTAAACTGAACACACCCATTAAATCAGCTACCAGATCAAGGAAAAAAAAAAAAAATACAGTGCCTTACCCAACCAGGATAACCACCATATGCTCTCCAACACCATAGCTCAGTGTTACCTGTTTTTGAACTGCTCTGTGACTGGCCTATTCTTTTCTTTTCTTTCTTTTTTATTTTCTCTCTTTCAAAGAGATAATGCAGGCACCAGCACACACATGGGGAAGGGGAGGGGCATAGGGAGAAGGAAAAGGGAAAGAAAATCTAAACCAGGCTCCAGGTCTAGCATGGAGCCTGATATGGTGCTCAACCTCAGGACCCTGAGATCATGACCTGAGCCAAAATCAAGAGTCAGACCCTTAAAAGTGACTGAGCCACCCTGGCACGTCTAGCATTTTCTTATTCAATATTATGTTGTGAGATTCACCCATGATGTTGTATGAAGTTGTAGCTGGGTCCTTCTCACGGCTGTGCAGAAACTAACTGTGTCATAGCTGATCCATCCTAAGGATGGGCGTTTGAGGGGTTTCCAGTTGGAAGTTATTATAAATAGTGCCTCTGAACATTCTTGTCCATGAATTTGATGAACATACATATGTATTTATGCCTTTCAAACATTAGGACAGTTCGCATGAAAAATTCAAGAGAAAATTTTTCTTAAAAAACAAAAACAACCAGGACACCTGGGTGACTCAGGTGTTAAGCATCTGCCTTGGGCTCAGGTCATGATCCCAGGATCCTGGGATCAAACCCCTGCATCAGGCTCCCTGCTCAGCAGGAAGCCTGCTTCTCCCCCTCCCACTCTTCCTGCTTATGATCCCTCTTTCACTCTATCTCTGTCAGATAAATAAAATCTTAAAAAAAAAAAAAAAAAACCAAACCAAACCAAAAAAAACCTAGAAGATCTGACAACACTGGGTCCACATTTCCTCATAGCAAGCCTTGTCTGGAACTCAGTCCTGTCTCTGGTGGAGCACAGTGTCTTCACCACGTGACCCTGTTCCTGTCTGTCATTACAGAAAGACCCAGACCTTCTTCTTTGGAAGCCTGTTTTTTTGATTCAGTAATCTCTTAGGACACTCTTCCCCCAGATAACTGCAAAGCTTATTTCCTCACTTCCTTCAAGTCTCTGGTCACATGTTACGTTATCAGAGAGGACTTCCCTGACCACCCACACCATGAAAAATGGCAACTTCCCCTGCCCTGTGCTTTCTAGTTTTCTTTACCCTCCTTTATTTTCCTCCATTTTATGTATCTGATTTTTTTTCCTCCCCAGACTAGAATGGAAGCTCCATAGGCAGGGGATCTTTCTTGTCTCTATGTCACTGCTGTTTCTGCAGGCCCTAGAACAGTGCCTGACTTGTAGTAGAAGCTGAATAGGTATTTGATATGTGAACACTAAGTAGCGAATACTCATTGAAGAGGAACTAGGTATCAAGCATTGTTCCAAGCACTTTACATATGTTAACCCATTTGATCCTCCCAACTATCCTAAGTGGTGGATAACATTATTTACTTCATCTACAATAAAGAAACATATTTATATTCTATCCTAAACAACAGATACTTTTGAGTCATTGTTACTCATCAAACAAGTCTTTAAACTACTAGGGAAACTTAATACCTAAAAGGAGCCCTTCAATGAATCATTATATAATGGTGTTTTATTTGATAACATGTTTCATTACCACTTAAGTTAAAATTTTCAGCTTGATCAGGCTGCAGTTTAGATAGGATTGTGGAGATCTGGAGCAGTGGTAGCTGCTAAGATTTTGTGATCATGCTGGGCAGTAAGTCCTGTTCCCCATCTCTCTAGGATTCCTGATAGGAAGTACTGGAGGGAGGGAAAGTTCATTTACTGGATGAAGGATTTTAGAATCCAGATAATCTGTACTTCACAGGAAGTATCACTTTGATTTTCTTTTTTTCTTTCACTTTTTATTTTTTTAAAGTAATCTCTATGCCCGGTGTGGGACTCAAACTCACAAGCCCAAGACTGAGTTGCACACTCTACTGACTGAGCCAGTGAGGTGCCCCTGATTTATTGCTTTGTTAATGGCCCTGTTTGAAATGACACTGGTGTCAGAGTCCTTGCTTAGAGCACCTTTATTTCTTTTCTTTTGAAAATTTTCTTTTTTTTTTTTTTAACATTTTACTTATTTATTTGACAGAGATCACAAGTAGGCAGAGAGGCAGGCAGAGAGAGGAGGAAGCAGGCTCCCTGGGGCTCGATCCCAAGACCCTGGGATCATGTCCTGAGCTGAAGACAAGAGGCTTTAACCCACTGAGCCACCCAGGTGCCCCGAAGATTTTATTTCTTTGTCAGAGAGAAAGCACAAGCAGGGGGAGAAGCAGGCAGGGGGAGAAGCAAGCTACCTACTGAGCACGGAGCCTGATGAGGGACTTGATCCTAAGAACCTGGGATCATGACCTGAGCCAAAGGCAGATGCTTAACTGACTGAGCCACTCAGGCATCCCAGAACTCCTTCATCTCTTTGTTAGGGTCCTACTGTGCAGAACCCAAGTCCATGTGCCAGTTGCTACACAGGGACCCTACTCCGCAGAACATTGATAGCACTGCAAAGGCTTTGCTAACTGAGCAAAAAGCTAATACTCTTACTCTAGGAACTATGAGAACTACTTTGCTACAAAAATGCTGAGTTCACCCTGTCATTGACTGAGACACTCTGGGTAGACTTTCTGAGCAAACTGGACACAACTTCTCATATATTTGCTTTATTTATGTTCTCCGTAGTTCCCACCCAAGAACCAGGGAAGGATTTATCTGTAAAACATTGTCACACATAGGAGCACCTGGGTGGCTCAATTGTTAAGCATTTGTCTTCGGCTCCAGTCATGATCCCGGGGTCCTGGGATTGAGCCCCCCATCAGGATTCCACTTGCTTCACCTTCTCTCTCTCTCCTGGCTTGTGTTCCCTCTCTCACTGTCTCTCTCTCTCTCTCTCTCTGTGTCAAATAAATACATAAAATCTTTTTTTTTTTTTTTAAGATTTTATGTATTTATTTGACAGAGAGAAATCACAAGTAGATGAAGAGGCAGGCAGAGAGAGAGGAAGGGAAGCAGGCTCCCCGCTGAGCAGAGAGCCCGACGCGGGACTCAATCCCAGGACCCCGAGATCATGACCCGAGCCGAAGGCAGCGGCTCAACCCACTGAGCCACCCAGGCGCCCCAAATACATAAAATCTTTAAACAAATAAACAAAACATTGTCACAAATAGTTCAGTCCCACATTCATTGGTTTAATTATTCTTTGTTGGAAACTTAAAATTGAATCAGCCCCTCGGGGGGGGGGTCCCTGGCTTCATTTCCCTTTGGCATTATCTCCAAAAATCTTGTTTGCCCTTCATTTTTCTCTCTGATTGTCTTAGATTGAGACCTTAAGCTATTCCCTAGCACACTGCTACTTGGACTTTTAGATATCATGTATCAATAAAAGAAAAAAAAAAAAGTCTTAGGAACCAACATGGGGTTCTTGACATTATATTTTACTGAATAAGGATTTTTTAAAAAATGGCCAACTCTTACTGGCATCATTTGAAAAGAAAGGGCATTTTTACATCAAAAAGATAGGAGATAATCTCAGAATAAAGAACAGTCCTTTACAGTGAATACATTAAGCTTTATGAAAAGCTCATTACATTATCATTACCTTTCTTACTTCCTGGAGGACTGGTGAAAATTTCTACTCTTACTTCTTGACTCTGAGTTGAATCTTCAAGGCTCCTTTTGCAGGCCCTTTCTTGGTGCTGTTCTTCTCTGCCCTCCAGGTCTCTAACAGCTGCCTTTGGATTTGCACAGCTGTGAATGGCTAGTGTCCAGAGGCCACCTGGCCCAGCTGCAGGTTTTTTTCTTCCTTTAGCCTTGTTCTCACATTGCTCTTTTCATGCTTCCATTCAGACCGTCATAAAACACACCTGCACATTACAAAGCCAATCATCCACCTACCCTGGGATTTCCATAGTGCCTTTCTTTTAACATTCAATTAAGCTAATTAAGTCTCTGTACATTTTTTTAAAAGTTTATATTTTTAGTAATCTCCGCACCAAATGTGGTGCTTGAACTCATGTCCAGGAGAACAAGAGTCACATGATCTTCTGACCGAGCCAGCCAGATGTCCCTGCACATTTAACTTTTTAACACATATGTTGGCTCCACCAGATTTTCATTAGTAAAATGGGGATTGACAGGACCAGGGAGAATTTTGAAAATGAATGAGAACAAATTAATTCAATGAGTATTTACTTAGCTTGGGGATATAAAAATTCAATGAATATTTACTCAGCTTTGGAATATAAAGATCAATAATAAAAATGCTCCTTGTCCTAGTAAGCAGTTCTAGATTTACTGGAGAAGCAATATGTAAGCCCAATGCTTGGTTCTCTTGACCTGGGGTCCGTGGTATAGATGGGCTTGGGGAAGGATCTGCTCAATGAGATTGTTGGCAAAAATTTGGGTGCATGTACCTTTTTCCAAGGACAAAATTCATTACTCCCATTAAATTATCAACTGAATCCCAAACTTCCAAAGGAAAAATAAATATTGATGTGAATTGTTTTAATGCACTAAAATGTTAAAATAAGGAAATATGGCTAATATTATGGGTGAACAAAGAATAGAGCACCTTTCTGCTTGGGCGAAGAAATAAGGCATCATTTGATGAGGATCTCAAAGATAGATAGGAGCTGGGTAGGCAAGATGAGAAGGGCATTTGAGGCAGAAAGAACTGCATGTGCAGAGTTCTGGGGTCCAGAAAAAAACATGTATTTGGGAAACAAGTTCAGTGTGGCTGGGCCAGAAGTATATGGTGAGAAATTCACAGGGCTAGGGAGTGGCAAACTTTGTACATTGTATGGACTACAGAGAACCAGCAGAAATCTTTAAAAATAGGGTTTTACACTGTCAGTTATATGAAGGATGTAAACATTTCTCTATTCCTGCCTTACAAAGGGGGGGTGACTTGGGTCTTGAGGTCTACTATTCCTGAAGGCTGGAAACGTTTGAGGACCAGAGCCCAACAATCCAGCCCCAGCCTACAGCATAATTCTGAGGAGTATGCAAAAATCTGTACTCTTTGCTACTTCTTTTTCTCTCTGATCCCCACTCCTCATTTCATGTATCTGGAAGGACTACTTTGGTTTCTACCCTCCAGAGATCTAAAACAATGGAACCCGAAGGGACCTTAGAATTTGTTTTGGTCCTGTGTCCTTCTATTACAGTTTTGGAAATAGATTTTGAGTGAGGGAATGACTTACTCTCCTTATCTCCCCTTGTATTGCTCTGGTCTCTCTCTCTCTCTCTCTTTTTTAAAAGATTATTTATTTATTTATTTGATAGACAGAGATCACAAGTAGGCAGAGAAGCAGGCAGAGAGAAAAGGGAAACAGGCCCCCCGCCGAGCAGAGAGCCCGACACGGGACTCGACCTCAGGGACTTGACCTCAGGGACTTGACCTCAGGACCCCAAGATCACAACCCAAGTTGAAGGCAGCGGCTCAACCCACTGAGCCACCGAGGCGCCCCTCTTTTGGTCCATTTCTAACTGTATTCACTGCCACTATGTTAGAGCATGACCTTTTGCCTGGACTTCCTACAATCCTCTTCTAACTCCTCATCTACTGTCTTCTCCCTAGATCTATTTCCCACACTGCAACCAGAAGGAACTCCTTGAAACATAAACCTGAGAATGCTATACTTCTGTTAACTCTCTCCTTGCTGATCATCATTTGCAGCTAACGACTAAAGTCCCTGTTTTCCTTCTTTCTCCAGTCTCATCTGCTCCCACCCTCTCTCTCATTATGTGCCAGTCATGCTGGCCTCCTTTCCATTCCTCATCAGTGCCAAGCTCCTTCCCACATAGGGCCTTTGCACATATTGTTCCCACACTTCCCTTCCCTTCCTGTCTGGTTAATTTCTGGTCATCCTTCAGGTTTTAGCTGAAGCTTATCACCCAGGGAAAACTTCCTTGCCCTCCCCCACTCCCACCCCCCTGCATCTGAGCTAGATCCATAGGTGTTTCCTCGTTGCACTTTGTACAACTGTAATTGAATAACTATTTATTTACTGTTGTTTTCCCTGACTATAAGCTTCAGGAGTAAAGTGAACTCTTAAGGCTTTCTCTCCAGCACATCGCCTAGCCCTCAATACATACTTTAAAAAAATTTTTTTAAAGATTTTATTCATTTATTTGACAGAGATCACAAGTAGGCAGAGAGGCAGGCAGAGAGAGTGAAAGGGAAGCAGGCTCCCTGCAGAGCAGAGAGCCCAATGCGGGACTTAATTCGAGGGCCCTGAGATCATGACCTGAACCGAAGGCAGCGGCCTAAACCACTGAGCCACCCAGGCGCCCTACCCCTCAATACATATTTGTTAAAAGAGATCTCGAGTGCTTTTTCCACCCAGTGGCAGAGACAAAGCTAGAGAGGCCATTTCCAGTCTAGTATTCCTTTCTCAAACCATGGGGGGGAGGGGGGTTTATCCCGGTAAGATGACACACCACACTCCAGACTTCCTCACCCTTTTCCTGGTGATTGAATTTATTGTTCTTGTGTTTCTCTTCAGGGGCCTGTTACAACCAATCTGGAGAATGAATACAGATTTAGAGATTACCCTTGCTCCAAGGATATTTGCATTTTAACTCCTGAGAACTTCTGGAGGACAGAAAGTAATCCCAAAGGAGCTACAGTAGTCCTCTTTTGCCCATGGGGCATGTGTTCCAAGATCTCCCAGTGGATGCCTGAAACTGCAGATAGAACTGAACCCTATATACTGTTTTTTTTCTATATATAAATACCCATGATGAAGTTTAATTCATAAAATACACACAATAAGAGATTAACAATAATAAAATAATTATAACAATGTATTGTAATAAAAGTTATGTGAAGGCGGCCTTTCAAAAATATCTTATTATAGCTTTCTGTGCTCACAGTCCTGGTGGTGGCAGCAGGCTCACCTTAAACATGCAGTAGGACGTCAGCAAGTTTGGGGACCTGCACCTGTTGCAGAAATGCTCTGCCTGCTACTATGTCATTGGTCCTAAGGACCACACGTCCATCCAGATGCATGTGGCTGGGGTTGACAAGGTGACAGGCAGTTTCAAATGGCCAGCTTATTATTTTTTTCTAAAGATTTTATTTTATTTTATTTACTTGAGGCAGAGAGAGAGAAAGAGAACATGAGCAGTGGGAAGGAGCAGAGGGAGAGGGAGATGTAGGGCTTCATCCCAAGACCCTGAGATCATGAACTGATCTGGAATCTGTGGTGCAGAGATGTTAGTGGAAGTGAAAGAAATCCACGCAATTTCGTCAGAAAAGAGGGAGAAGAGCAAAAGTCCCCACAGCAAAGGCAGGCACCTAACCTACTGAGCTACCCAGCCACCTCTCATATGGCTAGTTTAAAACCTCTGCTACCTATGAGGCCATTCACAGGTTAGGTGAGTCAGATGACTCCATCCTCTGACTGGCAGAGGCTGATGGCATTGTTTCAAAGAACTTCTGACAGGAGAGGATTATGGATGTGGGATATTTGTCATAAATAAATAACAACCCCCCCAAATATTATAATATACTCACTCCTCTTGCGATAATGTGAGATAATAAAATGTCTATGCGTTGAGATGATGTGAAGTGAATGATGTAGGCATTGTAACCTGGCATTAGGCTACTGTTGTTCTTCTGACCACATGTCAGTACAATAATCTGATCTAGACCACAGTTGACCATTGGTAACTAAAACATAGAGTGAAACCTCAGATAAGGGGGAACTATTTTTTATTTATTTATTTTTTATTTTATTTATTTTTAAAGATTTTATTTATTTATTTGACAGAGAGAAATCACAAGCAGGCAGAGAGGCAGGCAGAGAGAGAGAGAGGAGGAAGCAGGCTCCCCGCTGAGCAGAGAGCCCGATGCGGGACTGGATCCCAGGACCCTGAGATCATGACCTGAGCCGAAGGCAGCGGCTTAACCCACTGAGCCACCCAGGCACCCCAAGGGGTTACTATTGTAAGAAAAATTTAAAGCACTAGAAATGTCATTGGAAGGAGGGAATTTTCACTATTATCCCTTAATGGGAGTACAGGAAAGGAACCTGCAATGTACCAGACTTGCTTCCGTGTTGTTGTATTTTTAAGCTTTTTCTTCACAACAAATCTGTTAAGTAATTATTTTCCCTTTATCAAATGGGGGAAATCTCTGAAAGTTTCCAGTAATTTACTTAATGCTACAAATCTGGTGGTGAGGCCAGTATTTAGTCTCTCCTCTTCCCAGGACATGATTCTTAGTCAATCCTCTTTTCATACTATCATGCTGCTTTCAAGGGTAACTGTAGGCAACTGCTTATTTTATACAAAAATGTGGGCTATGGGGTTAACTGGCAATCTCAAAGAAAAAGGTTACTAGGTTTCTTTATTCTCTTGCTGGGGTCTCTGCTCTGAGACTTGACATTCTATTGTCTTTTCCAGAAGTCCATTACATATATAGGTGTCTGATCTTATTCCTTCCAACCATAAATATGATATAAATATGATTATGGGCAGAAAAAAAATGCTTTCAGCACTTTGAGCAAAATTATAATGCAAAATCCAAGATGCTGTGTTATCATTTATTTTACTACTGAGTCCACCAAAGCCTCCTGTTTCCAGAGAGTGGATGGTATCAGGTTGATCCTTAATAGTGCATTATTTATCTGTTTACTACTATTTGCAATAATAAAGCTATTAGGAGATGGGCTGTCCTAGGATCAAAAATCCCTGCATGAGTTTGGGTTTGTTGCTGATTAAGGATGCTTTTGCCCATATTATGGATCTCCTCTGGATTTTGATTCCTGAATACAGGATTTCTCGTGGGCGTGGAGGGACACTATTATGTTTCTCTTAGTGTCAGATACACATGACTATTTAATAGCTTTGCAACCTTGGGCACATTGCTTAACTAACTCTGTTTCCCCAGTTGTCAAACAGAGACTAAAGACTATTTGGAAGGTGCTGCTTTAGAATGTTCAAAAGCACCTATCAGGGGTGCCTGGGTGGCTCAGTGGGTTGAGCCTCTGCCTTCGGCTCAGATCATGACCTCAGGGTCCTGGGATCGAGTCCCGCATCGGGCTCTCTGCTTGGCAGGGAGCCTGCTTCCTCCTCTCTCTCTCTGCCTGCCTCTCTGCCTACTTGTGATCTCGCTCTGTCAAATAAATAAATAAAATCTAAAAAAAAAAAAAAAAAAAAAAGCACCTATCAACAAAACGTAACCCACAGCAGATATTCAAGTAGAGTTAATTTCTCTCCTTCCCCAGATAAGGACATTCTTTCTTCAAGTCCATAGATTTAGAGATTCTTGGGAATTGTTCAAAGTACACGGAACATTTTGTGTAGATGTATGTGGTGTGCTTTTCTTGGAAATAAAGGCCACAGTTTAACAGATTCACGGTGGCCAACGACTTCCCTAAAAAAAGAGCTATAGATTGTCCTCCCTGCAATGTCAAATCTTTTTTGCAGGGTACCGGATTTTTTGTGGATGTTTTTGTTTTTTGGGCACTCTCTTTGTAGTCCAACAGAGGATAACGAGGTCCCTGCTGGTAGTGGTGGTGGTGCATATTTCTCGGGGGGCTGTGAAGTTTCCCTGGGGGCTGTGACCCCTATCAGGATACCCACTCTTCCATGGGGGTGGGGTGCCATTTGCAGCTGGGAGGCAGGTTTATTCTGAGGTCTCTCGCATTCCGGGGGTGACTTCTTCATTGAGAAACCGGCTTTTGTGGGTTTTCTCCAGCTAAAGCTACTCCCTCCAGGTGTTAGTCAAAACCTCGTGGCGCGACCCTGGCCGCCCCCACCTTCCTATAGGCCCCAATCCCGAGGCGATGGGGGCGGGGAGGCCGCACTCGCCGCTTCCGCTCCTCCAGCCCACCAGAGGGCACTGCGGCCTCGTCCCTTCCTTCCCGGAGTGCTTCGCGCCGGACGCCTTCCGCGTGGGTGAGTGAATGTGAGAGTCAGCGTCGCGCCGCGCGCGCCGTCCGCCTCCGCCGCTGGGCGCCCTTATTTCGGCTGCGAGGGGCGGGCGCGCGCGTAAAGACATAGAGACGAGCGTTGAGCTCTCGGGCTAGAGCGTCGCCGAGTCGGAGCCGGAGCCCGAGCCGCGCGCTGTGTCTCCGCTGCGTCCGCCGAGGCCCCCGAGTGTCAGGGACAAAAGCCGCCACCGCGCCGCCTGCTCCCGCCGCCAGGGCTCATCCGCCGCCGCCGCCGCCCTGACGAGAGTCCACCGCTGTCGCTACCCGCGAGGATCCGAGAGCCATGTCGGCCAGCAGCCTCTTGGAGCAGGTACAGGCCCGGCCCGCATGCCTCGGCCATTGTGTGAGGCGAGAGGGAGCCCGACTAGGCCCGGGCCCGCCGCCCCCGGTCGGGCCGAGCCGAGGCGGCGCCTCTCGCTGGCCAGCTTTCGGGCCTCTCAGGCCGGCCGCGCCCAGCGCCTCGCCCTCTGCCCGCTCTCCCCGCTTCTCTCCGGGCCTCGGAGCCCACCGGCCGCGCCGCGTTCCCTCTTCTCAGCGGGCCTCGTTTTCTTACTTGTTTCCTTCCCCTTCCTTGAAACGCTAGTCTCCTCGCGTTGTTTCTGGCGCGTCCCCCGCTTTTTCTCCGCGGGCCCCGCCGGCCTGCGCTTTTCCCCGCCTCCCATTTTCAGCCTCCCCCTCACCATCATTCCTGACGCCTCCCTTCAGGCCTGCTCCTTTATTCCCGTCTCCGACCCGGCTTTAATTTGTCTTTCCTTTTCCATTTCTTCCTTGGACGACTTGCTGCTCGGCGACGTTTTCTTCGCCCGCAGAGACCAAAAGGTCAAGGAAACAAAGGTGAGCCCAGCTCCGCCGGTGGCCCTGGGCCGGGAGGGGGGACGCCGAGTAGTGGGGGCGGGGTCTCCGGGAAGCGCCCCAGGGAGAGGACCTTTCGGAAGCCGCTTAGTTCGCAGGTGCCTCACACTTAAGTATTTGACCCTTTCGGTGTGTTCTTGCAGCTGGCGAACAGCTTTTCAGTGAACAAGGAGTAATTCATTAAGGGTGGGGGTGGATTCGGTTTTGAAATGTCCCAGGTCCTTAGTTTCCTGTAGGTCTTAGAAGGCCTTTGTTTTTCATCCTCGTGGATCACTCTCTGGAAGTACTCACATGTGATGGGGGAGGGGAGGCCGGAGGGGATTGAAATCTAGAGGAGCCAATAAAATGACCTTTTTAAGATCAACTTGCTTCGGGTGGAGGGAGACATTTTCATTGACGAATATTGCTCCGCTTTCATTCTCCTCTTTATCCGTTTTTCTGAAATTCAGACTGACTTGCTCTGTTTAGTGAGGCTTTTCTCCGGGTTAGAATAGATTTGCTTAATTTGGGAGATAGGTTGTGCGATTGAGACACTCCTAATGTATTTGAATCTTTTCCCCTTCAGTACAAAATGGATCTGTACATCAAAAGGATGGATTAAATGATGATGATTTTGAACCTTACTTGAGTCCACAGGCAAGGCCCGTGAGTAGTTAACCATTTACATGCCTGATCAGAGGGTGTAACATACCGTATTTTTTCTCTGCCTTATCAATGAATCTCATTTTCAGGGGGTGACTTTTTTAATACCAGTCCGTGTGTGGTAAAAGAGTTACTACAGATGTTATAGACTTAAGATTCCCATCGTTGTTGACAGCAAGCAGAATTCTGAGATTGGAAGTGATAGCATTTTATAGTATACCAGCAGCACCTGATAGTAATTCTCCTTACCAAGAATGTAACGGTGCAAAACTGAAGAATACTCAGTTTAAGTACTCTGATTTTTTTACCCCCCAAACCTTTTTCTTTTAGGAAAATTGGATGCATATGTGATGGGAAAAAACTAATAAAAAATCTCCTGAACTTTATTTAGTGCTGTAGAACTGCAATCTTCCTTTTCATCTGGTCACTAGTTAGTGGGTTGTTAGGTTATCCTAACTTTTGGACTTAGGTATTCCTTTTTCAAGTTGAGATGTGTCTATATCTGTAGAAACCAATTTTGTACACCTCTAGTTTCTCACTTGTGGGAGCTATAGAATTTTATAAAATGGAGTTAAAGAAAGATAAGGTACTCTTTGGCACAAATGAAGATCAAAAATGATTGAGGATTTTGCTGTGTAACTTGTTTTTCTAATTTCTTTTAGGTCTATATTGGTTCATATATTAACATGATCTGTGTATGTAGAAACTACTTTCATTTGTCAGTTCTTTTGTGTTAATATTCTGGGTCCCAAAGATATAACTCACAAGGTTTTAGCTAATAAATACAAACCCACAGATTTAATAAACCAGAAGGAAAACTTACAGTAACTCATCGAAGATACCCTAAAAAATGAAAAAGCTTATGAGATATCTATATAAATTCTGAACAGATGCCATACACTAGATTTTGAAAACTTGACATATTGGTGCATGCCCATATTTGGACCTAATTCTTGCATAAAACTTTTAGATCCCCCATGTAAAATTTTCTCCATTGAGAGTGAAGAAACCATTTAAGCGAGTGATTGGGAAAAGTTTTCAGAGAAGGCAACCAGTTAATCAGGAAAAGTAGGAAGGAAGTAGAGGAATGAACTATTTATAGGTTCCTGCTATTGAAGTACTTTGCTTACATAATCATACAGGGAGAGTGGGAGCATTTGGAAACATAATTCTAGGTAGTTCTTGTGAAACATTGTGTAATTCAGATTTTTGAGCTCAGGGGCATGTGGGAACCTGCCAGTTCAGGTGTAGGCACTCAGCTATATGATGGCATAACCTGTGATATTAAGTGCGTTTTTTACTTCTCAAGCTAAAGCTTGAATGTCTTTAAAAAATTCTGGGGTATGGGGGAGTAGAAATCATGGTTGAATAGATGGATAACTTGAAAAATCTTTGTAGTTTATCAAGAGTAGTTCATCTACCTTTTAACCATTATTTATTGCCTTATGTTGGAATAATCCTTAAGGCTTAATCCATTGATGATAGACTGAATTTCTTATTCCTAATGGATTTGAGTCTTAAAATTTTAACACTGTCTTTGAGAAACTGATTTCTCTTAAACCTAAGGGGATGTGTGAAAAGACTTACTTTTTCTCCCCCTTTTTTGGTAAGGAAAATATTGGCAGAGAAAAGGACCATTTTTATCAAACCGTATTAGTTGAAACATTTAATTTTCAAGCGCTATGTTTGGCTAGGGAGAATAGTGTTGGCTTTGATAATACAGATAATACAGATAATAATACTTCTGGTCATCCAAGTTTCTTAAAAACAAAATTCTTTATTCAGTAGTTAACGGCTTCTTGTGTACCAGAGCTGCTATTTTAATTCCATTGCAGTTAATACAGTGTTACATTAGTTTTAGGAGTGCAGTATAGTGATTCAACAATTTCATGTATTACTCAGTGCTCATCAGGTTAAGTGTACGCCTGTACCAGAGCTATTTTGAAGTTAGGATACTCTGTTTTGAGTTGAGCTATATCCATACCTATTCAGACCAATTTTTTATATCTACAGCTTCTCCCTTATTGGACTATTCTGTGAGTTACAGTATTTACTTAGGTCAAGAATGATTGAGGTTTTTGCAGTGCAGTCTGTCTTCTAATGTGCTGACTAGTTGAGTGTAAGTTTATATTTTTGGTTATTCCTTAGAATAATTCTTAAAGATACAGACTTTCAATATTTTTGGAATTCCCCTAGTTTTAATGGAAAAGTCAGGTGTGCATTTGAAGCCATTAATTTTATAGGTGAAGTAGACCAGATAGCAACATTTTTCAGTTTTAAACTTTGGAAGCGGTTATGCATTGCCTTCCAGGTTATAATTAAATAGTCGTATCTCCTAATGTTCCCAAATGGTTTGCCAAGAGGCTAATGATGTAAACTAAGTGTAATAAACCTTGGTTTATGGTTGAGGAACGGCTGCACAGATTTTTGGGATAGAACTTGAAATTTCCAGTTCTTGCTATTGTTTTCTTATCTATTATAGTATGGTTTTGATAGGAAACTCTTAGGAACACTCCTCTGATCTGTCAAAGTTCACACTCCTTGAATCCACAGAGCACTGGTTTTTAGTGCATCATCTCAACACTTCTATAGAGCAAAGACTTAATACTTTTGGTGAGATGCTGGGTTTTCCCTTTCCTCAATTCTAGTGCTAAAATTAAGGCTTATATGTATGTCCTAAACTGTATACTGCTAAAGTTAAGGCTTAAATTGTATGTCAGTTTAACTTGAAATGCTTAAACATTTTAATTATGAAACTAAAATCTCTTTCAGTGTAAGAATTCCAGGAAGTTTATGGGAAGAGATCACCTGAAATAGTTGCTTTTCTAGTCGCATTTGAATTGGGTGAATAGTTGGAAGAGGAAATGTCCTTATTGTTGTTTTATTAATTTTTGTGTTTAATTTTGATTTGCCTTTTTTTTTTCCTTTTCACAGAATAATGCATATACTGCCATGTCAGATTCCTATTTGCCCAGTTACTACAGTCCCTCTATTGGCTTCTCCTATTCTTTGGGTGAAGCTGCTTGGTCTACTGGGGGTGATACAGCCATGCCCTATCTGACTTCTTATGGACAGCTGAGCAACGGAGAGCCTCACTTCCTACCAGATGCAATGTTCGGACAACCAGGAGCCCTGGGTAGCACTCCATTTCTTGGTCAGCATGGTTTTAATTTCTTTCCCAGTGGGATTGACTTCTCAGCTTGGGGAAATAACAGTTCTCAGGGACAGTCTACTCAGAGCTCTGGATATAGTAGCAATTATGCTTATGCACCTAGCTCCTTAGGTGGAGCCATGATTGATGGACAGTCAGCTTTTGCCAGTGAGACCCTCAATAAGGCTCCTGGCATGAATACTATAGACCAAGGGATGGCAGCACTGAAGTTGGGTAGCACAGAAGTTGCAAGCAGTGTTCCAAAAGTTGTAGGTTCTGCAGTTGGTAGTGGGTCCATTACTGGTAACATCGTGGCTTCCAATAGTTTGCCTCCAGCAACCATTGCTCCTCCAAAACCAGCATCTTGGGCTGATATTGCTAGCAAGCCGGCGAAACAGCAACCGAAGTTGAAGACCAAGAATGGCATTGCAGGGTCAAGTCTTCCACCACCCCCAATAAAGCATAACATGGATATTGGAACTTGGGATAATAAGGGTCCTGTGGCAAAAGCCCCCTCACAGGCTTTGGTTCAGAACATAGGTCAGCAGCCAACCCAGGGGTCTCCCCAGCCTGTAGGTCAGCAGGCTAACAATAGCCCACCAGTGGCTCAGGCATCCGTGGGGCAACAAACACAGCCATTGCCCCCACCTCCACCACAGCCTGCCCAACTCTCAGTCCAGCAACAGGCAACTCAGCCAACCCGCTGGGTAGCACCTCGGAACCGTGGCAGTGGGTTCGGTCATAATGGGGTGGATGGTAATGGAGTAGGACAGTCTCAGGCTGGATCTGGATCTACTCCTTCAGAACCTCACCCAGTGTTGGAGAAGCTGCGGTCCATTAACAACTATAACCCCAAGGATTTTGACTGGAATCTGAAACATGGCCGGGTTTTCATCATTAAGAGCTACTCTGAGGACGATATCCACCGTTCCATTAAGTATAATATCTGGTGCAGCACAGAGCACGGTAACAAGAGACTGGATGCTGCTTATCGCTCCATGAACGGGAAAGGCCCCGTTTACTTACTTTTCAGTGTCAACGGCAGTGGACACTTCTGTGGCGTTGCAGAAATGAAATCTGCTGTGGACTACAACACATGTGCAGGTGTGTGGTCCCAGGACAAATGGAAGGGTCGTTTTGATGTCAGGTGGATTTTTGTGAAGGACGTTCCCAATAGCCAACTGCGACACATTCGCCTAGAGAACAACGAGAATAAACCAGTGACCAACTCCAGGGACACTCAGGAAGTGCCTCTGGAAAAGGCTAAGCAGGTGTTGAAAATCATAGCCAGCTACAAGCACACCACTTCGATTTTTGATGACTTCTCACACTATGAGAAACGCCAAGAGGAAGAAGAAAGTGTTAAAAAGGTAACCAGTTTACCATTCTTAAGACTTATAAGGAAGGAAAAGGAACTAGAGAGAACAGGAGAGGTATTCTGAATGGTTAATAAAAGCTCTGTAAATAACAAACGTATCACTTAACAGTTTAAGCCTTTATGGAAGTATAACTGATGTTACTGTTTGGCTTCATGTGTAGAAATGTAAGCTTAAGTTAACGGAAAGCAGAATTTAAATGATGCAAAAGAGGTGAAGAACAGGCCAGAAGAAGTGCAAAGGGGATAATTGAAGTGATAGAACCATGAAAAATCAAATAGGAAAAGATCGAGGCCTTAATATGGCAGAGAAAAGGTTAAAGTTCTGTTATAATTAACTTTTGGCCTAAGGTAAGGTGGTTAAGTCAGGAGTTGGTGTGCCACCCTGCTTGCCTTTGATTACTGGAAGTATTAGGGAATGTTTTGGAACTTTTTCCTTGTTCCTGTCCTTAGTGTTCTTAGTTACTTTTTCCAAAACCCTTTTCCAGTTTGGAAACATAGTATGTATTATATAAAACTTGGAAACAGATAATCATAAAAAGCTGATCTCTCATTTCTATTGTATTCCTGAAGAGTAACCTCTTGTTCTCTATTTGTAACAAGTGACAATCTTGGGCAGAGTGATGGGGAATAGGTCCAAACTAAAAAGAGTTGGAATTTATTGGAAGGTGTTGGTAATACTTGGTCTGTGTGTATTGAGTGAATGTAAACTTTAAGACCATAGAGAATGGTAAAATACGAGTTGGGGCAGAGTTTATGTTATCTAGGACTTTGACATATTTAAATGTAGGAAGTAGGTGAAAAGATTATTATGGGCAAGAAGACTTTTTTTTTTTTTTAAGAAGACTTTTTTTTTTAAAGATACATTAATGATTGAGAGAATCCTAAGTGGTTAGCGTCAAATGTAAAATTAAGTTTATTAAGTTTATGTAAATATATTTTTCTTAGGTTTGTCATGAATTCATACAGGTTTTATATATTTGTTATGGGATCTGAGGCACTTGTTATGCCTCTATAAAAGCTTATTTTTTGAGTAGTAGGAGGAGGGCTGTATGATTAGATTCTCCACCTGGATAACAGACTCAGAGGTGCATAGTTGTCCAGCTAAAGCAGGATGGTTGCCTTCTGGTGTGTGCAGATGAATAAAAAATGGAGATATGTTTGTCAGTGATGCTACAAGTATAGAGCCACATTATGAAAATTCACTGTCAAAAAATTTTTTCTTTAAATTCCTCTTTTCCCTTCCCCAAAGTTTACCGGTTTAACTTAAAAATCTACCATAATCTTGAGGAAATGGTTTACTGATTATTTTCACCAGACATCTGAAAGGCTCTAAAGATGTTTTAACAGTCTCCTGTATCTAGAGGAACTTAAGGGGGTGCTTGCATGGCTCAGTGGATTAAGCCTTTGCCTTTGGCTTAGGTCATGACCTCAGGGTCCTGGGATTGAGGCTGGAATCAGGCTTTCTGTTTGGAGGGGGGTGGTGGTGCTTCTCCCCCGCACCTCCTGCCGCCTGCCTCTATGCCTACTTGTGATATCTCTCTGTCAAATACATAAATAAAATCTTTAAAAGAAATAATAGAGGAACTCAAGGATGGGAGGCCATGACCTTTTAAATGTCATGTAGTTTCACAGTAGATTATTAAAGTGTGTGAGGGGCATCCAGGTGCTTAGTTTAACCACTTGAAACATGCGTAATGTCAGTCCCATATTATGAATCTGCTTGCTTTCATCTGCAAAGTTCTGTCCCACATGTTGTGATTAAAAATAGGAAGGCAAAAACAAAAATAGGGCAAGGACAGGAATGTACAGCCTAATTGATAAGATTGACTTGTATGTATTGGAAGTAGTGGGAAATTTGGATTTAAAAATGAAGTAGCAAATTTGAGTGCTGTTAATTTATGTAGACTTTTAATCAAGTTTGTACTAAATTCACTGGAGCAGTTCAGTGAATAATAATTCAACTTCATAAGGAGGTGTAAGAGTCATATGTTGGAATTGACCAGCTTTGTGATGTTTTCATAGTGAGTGGTAATAATCAAGGTTTAGGGGCTTTGTTAAAGCCAACTAATGGATCTTTTTTTCTTTTCTTTTTTTTTTTTTTTAAGATTTTATTTATTTATTTGATAGAGAGGCAGGCAGGGAGAGAGGAGAAAGCAGGCTCCCTGCTAAGCAGAGAGCCCGATGCGGGGCTCGATCCCAGAACCCTGAGATCATGACCTGAGCTGAAGGCAGAGGCTTAACCCACTGAGCCACCCAGGCGCCCCTAATGGATGTTTCTTAAAACCATTCCGTAAAGACTTGTGATGAATGAGTATATGAATTGTTCTCAGGCTGGTGAACAAATTACAAAAAAAAAAAAAAAAAAAAAAAAGAAAGTTTCAACCATACTTGTGTCAGATTACTTTTTAGTTTACCTTCTGTTAGAAGAGATTGCTAAGGTTTCAGGAAGGTCCCTATGATTGCTTCTAAACCCAGTTAACATTTCAGTCAGTATTGCCTTACTTCTCTTGTCTACTGTTAACCTTAACATTCTTACATAACTGATGTAAAGCTAGTCTTTTTTAGGCTTCCAAGATAAAACAAGTTTCATGAGAATCAAACTGTTAGCTTATTGAGGCAGTAGACTCCTTTAGGTGGGGTGTTTGTATGTGCACTTGTGTATTATTTACAAGATTCCAAAAAATTGTGCCAAGTGGGCATAGTAACTCAAGTGGGGAAATACGTAAGCTTCATC
>NW_028133887.1:0-46269 GCF_964662115.1 Mustela nivalis | reverse complement strand
CATTTACCATAGCCCGAAAAAAAAAAAAAAAAAGCTTTTATTAACAAAGTGTTCAGAAGGGGGCGCCACTGTAAACAATGAGAGTTTTTGCTGCCTGGACAATTTTGTTGCAGAAACAGCTGAAAGCAATCAGGTCAGACAGAGCCAAGGGCTGAAGGGATTTTTAAAATGACAAAAACCGAACCAAATCTAACCAAAACAAAAATCAAAACCAATGGCCACGATTTCAAGATTGCTACTAAAGGTATGACATTCTCCTAAGACATGCGAGTGACTTGATCAATATATTTATATATTTATATTTGAAGAAGAAGGAACTATTTGATGCAGCAAATCCACGTTGGTTAAAAATTACCAGATATGGGTTCTCCTGGGTGGCTCAGTGGTTTAGGCCTCTGCCTTCGGCTCAGGTCATGAATTCAGGGTCCTGGGATGGAGCCCCACATCGGCCTCTCTGCTCAGCGGGGAGCCTGCTACCCCCCTCTCTCTCTGCCTCCCTCTCTACCTACTTGTGATCTGTCTGTCAAATGGGTAAATAAGATCTTAAAAAAAAGAATTACTAGATGTGAAAAAAATCGAGGGTATGGGAAGGAAAATGATTTCACCGGATCTGACTAGGAAGTGGTTGAAGCCTGTATTAAACTGCTACAAAAAGAGTAAAGACCTGGGAAATATATGGGGTAAAAATCCCAAGAAAAACAGCAATAATAACTGGCTGCTCTTTATTGACCAGATCCTGTGATAGGCAAAGAAGAGCTGGTTTGAGCCAGAAGATGATCTCCGTTTGTGTTCATGATCTGGCATTTGCTGCAAGCCAGGCATGGGGCTCTGCACTAGAGCTGCAAATGCGGGGGACCCTCACTGTCCCTTTTCTCTTCTCAGGGGGACAACAGGCATGTCCATGGTGCAGTGTGACAGGTTTTACCACAGGGAGATGAAAGACTGCCAAGGGTAGGTTGGATCTGAGAAAAGCCATTAGGAGCAGATTTTCAGGGGAGGTAATAGACAAGGGCAAAGCGAAGAATGAGGATGAGTGTGTCAAGTTTCAAAGTGCCAGGAGGCAGCACAGTGCATTCGGAAACTACAGCAAGTTTATGACAACTGACAGCTGATCTGGCAGCATCACCTGGGGATAGAGGCTGAGCCTCGGGGTTAACACTAGGGGTGAGATGGTTTGTATACTATGCTGAGTAGGTGACGTACTACACTGTGGGGGCACAGGGAGCTACCGGAGGATTTCAAATATCAGAATCGTAACCATAATAGTGTATTTAATTGCATCCTAGCTTTCATCAAGGGTAAGATGCACTATAGTTTATGTTCGACTTGAAAGAGAAATGCTGTCAGTTAAAGTAGGATATGTCATCAAGTGCAAGGTGAGTGCCTCCTTAAGAGATATTAGAATGGGGGGGGAGGACAAATCTTAGAACAAGTAAACTGTGGTACTAGAATAATTAAGAAAGGTCGAACACTTGGATCAACTAAAAAAGTGATTATTGCTTACCATGTGCCCCAAACTATATTAAGTCTTAGAACAAGAGACGTTCTCATCTTGATGCCCCGCAGCTGTTAGACCCAAGGTACAGAAGGCAGTAGCCAACGACCAGCAGGCCCCAAGTGCCATGTGCAGACTCGAAGAGCAACTGCCTTTGAGAGAGGAAACGCTTGAGAGTGGGCGTTCTGAGGTAGAGAATTATTAGCTGGGAAAGTAGGAAAATTGACACAGAATCAGAATTGATGCCCCTACGTGACAGAGTTGGTGAAACTTACCTTCTCAGAGATCTTGAGGCTCCTCAGAAATGTATTCTTCATTTTGGACGGAACATTCAGGATAAATATGATCTGTTCGAGTTCCTGGTTCTCTCATCAGGACTGTTTCTTAGGCTTCACTGGCACAAGAAAAGGGTTTTGATAGTCCAGGGTAAATCCTGATAAAAGTAAAGCATGGTATCTATGAAATCTAACCACTCAGAAGAGAACAACAGATAAAAGGCCAGGCCGACCTGACCCTGCAGGATAGGTAAGGTTGGTCCGGTAACAGGGGTAGAGGGGAAGTGCCCATCCTCTGCTAGAAGAGCTAGAGAAGACCCCTTCCGGAGAGACCACCAGGAGAGGAGAGTAGTAGGTGCTGATGATGAAGAATATTTTTATCAGCAGAGAAGGTCAAAATGACAAAGTTCCAGGATCAGAGTAAACATATGGGATTAAAAAATAAAAAATAAAAAAAAAAGATTTTTTGAAAGGACTTTTTTTTAAAGGAATTTAAACAAAAGTCCTTTTTAAGAGACAGTTGGCTGTTTAAACCAACATTACAACTCACTGAGAGAATCGCTGCGTTATTTATTGGGGTAGAAAGGACCTGGAATGTAGAAAGACCCATTCTGCAGAGGAAAAAATAGAATCACTAACAGGCCTCATGGCTTGCACAGCCAGTGGCTAGAATCCCTGCCTCATGAGACCCTGTGCTAGAAGGCCGCTAGAACCATCTCAACTATGTTCGTCTTTCTTGGAAGCCAACAAGTGTTTGCCCAGTTAAGAGCACGGTAACAATCAGTCACGTTATGTTATAATGATTGTCGATATCTTTAAAAGCCTTGTCTAGTTCCTTTTTGAGTAACCCTCACCCCACCCTTAGAGAAATTTATGTGTGGTTCACTTCTTTGAAATACCTCATTGTTGTTCCACATTTAAGACACAATGAAGAAAAAAAC
This sequence comes from Mustela nivalis, assembly GCF_964662115.1. NCBI lineage: Eukaryota > Metazoa > Chordata > Mammalia > Carnivora > Mustelidae > Mustela > Mustela nivalis. The sequence goes on along the minus strand of NW_028133887.1, from coordinate 43,558 downwards.
ATTGACAATGAGTTCCAGAGTTTAAAAGTCACTTGCCATTCAATCCAAATTGTGAGTTTGATCGGTTAGCGAACACTTCATAATGCACCCCTGGTAATTTTACAGAGATTATTTTTTTCTTACCTATTCTTGATTATTCTGTCTTGCAATGCAGAGAAAGCTAACTAATTTAAAATAAACTTCCGTTAATTTTGATTGTTATAAACTTAAAATTGATTAATTTCCATATACAGAGTTTAAAATGTTCACAATTTACATTAAATATATATTCTGTGTATACCTTGGAAAAATTATACTGAAAATTGAAATTTAAATGATGTTGTATATAGCTGCAAGAAGCCGCCTGTCCCATTTCATCTTACTATATAAGTTGTGTCAGGTAATTTATAAAATCCCTACTGCATAACAAATCGATTTTTTGTTGGAATGGGTAGTAATGTTTGTTCTTATTTCTAAATAAGAGTTGGTCTATGAGTGCATCTATAACTTATTTTTCCTAAGTGGCTTCATGGTCTTGAACTGAGAAAGCTCAGAACATTAAACATCAAAATAATATAATTTGACATAATTAGACATCAAGGAAATGCAATTTAAATGACACTGAGATATCACTACACACTTATCAGAATGGCTAAAATAAAATATAATGACAAGACCAAAAGAAAAAAATATACCATTTGATGATACACAATGGCAAGTTGTACCATAACTTAACCATCTCAGACTAGTGTAGTGTTAAATTTGTTTTTCTCAGCAATATTTTGGGTCACTTACCACTTTTCAAGGATTTAAAGTACTATCATTTTACTTAAAACTGTGAAATTTGGTCAGTGTTAAATTTCAATTTATGTTAAAACATTCTGTAAACTGTGTTAAACTTTGACATTTCTTCCCTCTGTTCAGTGAATAACACTATATCATATTTTGAAAAATACACTAATTTTCATTTTGAAAAATATCCCTTTTTCCTCTTATGGTAATTATTGATATGAATTAATAGTAGAATTTGATATGGTTCCATATGACCATAAATACTTTATCGTATTTTATCAAATTTAATAATGAATATAATGTACTTATAATGTACTTATAATGTATTTTTAAAGACCAGTCTACTCTTAAAAAAAAAACAAATGGAGACGCACTTCTTCAGTTCACACAAATTTCATTTTATTATATATAACCTCAGATAAATTTCAACAAATCATAATTTATTAAAATTATGTCTACTTAAAAATCTCATAGAAGAGTAAAACCATCAAAAATAAAAATAAACACACACAACACACACACATCACCCATGTATTGGCAAATCACAATTGCTGTAAGAATACATTAGACATTCCACAGTTAAGGGCTTAAAATTTCCATCAGTGACAAAAAGATTTGTATCCAAATGGACTGATTTTCCAGAATCCAAGAAAAAGTCTCCTAGGGTTTATTTAAAGATAAATATTTGAACAAATACTTCTTAAATTTAGGAAATTCAGAACATACAATTAAAGAATATTTGCAGTGCAGACTATATTCAATCCGTCCTTCAAAATGTGCCTTTGAGTACATAATTCTGTTTTCTCTATCTAAATTGAGCTGTCCTCCAAGGAAGTTTTCTAAAATGTGTGTCTCTGTGTGATAAATGTTCTAAGACCTAACATGCTTCATTGTATTTTTACTGTGCTCTCAAATTTAATCAATAATTTGGCTTGATGTATAATATCTAGTTTCAAATATCTTTTCCATCTATACAAACACCCAGCAGTCTCCTTTATATGCTACTACTATTGAGAATTCTGCTGTCAGTATTATTCTTGTACATTTTAGGTGATCTGTTCTTCTCTTGGGCATCATTTATGCTCTTCGCTGTTTTTGATATTCTTAAAACTCACCATAATATATATGAGTGTTTTTTTTTAAAGATTTTATTTATTTATTTGACAGATAGAAATCACAAGTAGTTGGAGAGGCAGGCAGAGAAAGAGAGAGGAGGAAGCAGGCTCCCCACCAAGCAGAGAGCCCCGTGTGGAACTGGATCCCAGGACCCTGAGATCATGACCTGAGCCGAAGGCAACGGCTTAACCCACTGAGCCACCTAGGTGCCCTATATGAGTGGTTTTTGGTGTGTGTGGTTTTTGTTTTGTTTTGTTTCTGATTTCTCATGTTTGGCATCATTTTAAGTCTGGTATCTTTTATCTTTCTTTAATTCTCCAAAATTTATCTCAGTACTTATTTAAATATTTTCTTTATTTTTTTTCTCTTCTGCTGCATTTGGGCAGAAGTCATTAATTTGTTTGTTTGTTTGTTTTTCCCAACTCACTTATTCATTTTACAGCTATATTCATCTTAGTCTCCATTTATTGTATTCTTTATTTCAACAATTTTCACTTAATTTATATTCACAGTATAGTATCTTTCTTTTCTTTGTATATGTATATCATTATTTTATCATATACTTTTAAGCTATTTTTTAAAATATTTTATTTACATATTTGACAGTGAGAAATCACAAGTAGGTAGAGAGGCGGGCAGAGAGAGAGGAAGGGAAGCAGGCTACCTGCTGAGCAGAAAGCCTGATGTGGGGCTTGATCCCAGGACCCTGAGATCATGACTTGAACTGAAGGCAGCGGCTTAACCCACTGAGCCACCCAGGTGCCCCTGTTAAGCTATTTTTTTAAAAGTACATTCTTTTTTTTTTTAAGATTTTATTTATTTATTTATTTGACAGAGAAAGATCACAAGTAGACGGAGGGCAGGCAGAGAGAGAGAGAGAGAGAGAGAGAGAAGCAGACTCCCTGCTAAGCAAAGAGCCTGATGCAGGATTTGATCCCAGGACCCTGATATTATGACCTGAGCTGAAGGCAGTGGCTTAATCCACTGAGCTACCTAGGTGCCCCTGAGCTATTTTTTAAATTCCTGTTCCAATAACACTTGGATTGCCATATAAAGTTAACCACATCATCTTTTTTAGGTAAGTAATTGTACTTTTTATGTGCATAGCTATTTTGGTCCATGAGTTCAGCTCCTCTTAGGATCATCAAATCTCTGTAAAGTCTGGGTATTCTAAGATTTTCTAAGCAACAATAAAATACATTGAAACCTGGTAGCTTAATTGTAATAATGTTTTCTTTCTCAATCATTCACAATAGCATTACATTCTGAGTAGCTTCTTTTTTTTTTGCAGCTATAGTCTTTGGAAAAACTTGAATTGTGATATCACTGTGATAATGTGAATTAGTCAGGGTTTTTCAGAGAATCGGGAAGAGAAAAAAAAATGAAGATATTCTCCAGGGCCAACTCTAGAAGTGACTATTAAAACATCTGTCCAAATTCAATTGAACAAAACTCAGAAATGCCATCTCCAGTGAAATACAAAGAAGATTATATATAGTTCTGGGCACACACATCTCATTTGACCCAATGATGTACATCAATGAAAGACTGAAGGCCAATCACCACTCCATGGGAGAATTTAAAAATAAATTTACTAATGAGGCCAAGAATTCAGAATCACAAATACTTCAGATCTAATAATAACTGCCTTCACTTGATGTTATTCTATAAGATAAATCCTACGATCAAGTTTTAATTTTAAATTCTTACAATTTTAAATTCTTAAATCCTTATGAAGAAGCATCATTTGGAGGGAGCAGTTTTCATAATTTAGCATCCATCAGCCTTTTTTTAAGATTTTATTTATTTATTGGACAGAGAGAGAGAGAGAGAGAGTGATTACAAGTAAGCAGAGAGGCAGGCAAGCAGGGAGGGAAGCAGGCTTCCTTTTGAGCAGAGCCCGATGTGGGGCTGGATCCCAGGACCCAGAGACCATGACATGAGATGAAGGCAGAGTCTTAACCTACCACCCAGGTGATGAGAGAGCCCCTCAGGTGCCCCTCATCCATCAGCCTTAATTGCTTGGAGGAAAATGTGTGGATGAATAATGCCTTAGGGAGCTAATCTCTCTAAAGAATTTTCAAGTCTTTACCCCTTCAAGGTTTTTGCACAGTTCTGATAGCCTCTAGACATCCAGCTGATTTCTACAGTGACAGGCCTGTTAAAAACTGTCCTCAAACCAGGAATAGAGCTTGAAACATACCAGTCAAGAGCAACTTTGAGTCTTTTAAGGAATTTATCATCATTTCTTTGTTTTTGGTTCATATCCGAAATAGTTCTACATTACACTTGCATAATTTCTCCAGAGCTGACTTTGAAGGAGGCATTCAGTTCCAGCTAGTTCCGTATTTTTGCAAGAACTATAATTCTATATAAAAAAAGAACATATTTTAGAGCGCCTGGGTGGCTCAGTGGGTTAAAATCTCTGCCTTCGGCTCAGGTTATGATTCCAGGTACCTGGGATTGAGTCCCACAGTGGGCTCTCTTCTCAGCAGGGAGCCTGCTTCCATTCCTCTCTCTCTGCCTGCCTCTCTGCCTTCCTGTGATCTCTGTCAAGGAAATAAATAAAATTTTTAAAAAAACATATTTTATACCAGTTATTCATGTTTATTAACTAAGATATCACATTACAAATAATACAAACAGTTGCTCTTTATTAATACCTTCAACCAAGATCAAAAAAATATGTCATATTTTCTCCAAAAATTTTATATCATCTGATAGGTCAGATATATATAAAATTACATTTAAAGTTTTAAAATATCAGCAAATATTTTCATTTAAATGCAAACTTCAAAGAAAATCTACTTTTCCGAACACGACTTTTTATCCTACTTTTTTAAATTTTGTCGACAATGGATAAAATGTTTAGCGAGACTATAAAAGTTAGATCGAAAAAATGATTAATAGATGTAGGTTCAAAATATTATGTTCCATTAAAAATGATTTAGACTTTGATGAACATCTGTTTGGTAATATGTTGTATCCAGATACAGTAAATTAATGACATATATAAAATTATAGGGAAATGACACCTTCCGTTCCATTATGAGTAGAGCTTTTAAAATGCTATTTGTCACATCTTGTCATCTTCTTATTATGTAGCATTTAAAAAATGTATACTCTTCACTTTGAAGTCTTTTAGACATCTAAAATATGACATTCTATTGATTGTGTATCCATATTCCTTTATTGCCAGTTTGAACAAATCCACATGCTTTGATTCAAAGGTAATAAATTCCTCTTATTTGAAAAAATGATGTTTATTTTTGTTCTCTCACCCTTAGCAGGTGGTTTCATTTTAGCACACTTCAGAGTTATAATTTCATGCCTATTAAAAACATTTATTATGATCTACATAGATGAATGAAATTTTTTTTTATTAAATTCTTTGCCAAAAAATCTGTTATTTTTAAAAATGTTTTTCCTTTAAAGGGTTATTTTAGAGCATTCAGAGAGGATCTACGAGTGTGGTATTATGCAATTTTTAAGTAGGTATGAAATGGTTATTTATATGATTGTTTTTTTAAGGCATATGTATATTGTCCATTATATGCTATAAAATATTTTGAAAGTAAATTTAAAATATGTTTTACATAGTTTATTTTTTGGAAAAAATATTGAAATGACATGAAATTCAGTATACTCTCAACATTAATTTTTTCTGAAATTTACCCATAGTCTACTGAACCTATTATATGGCAGATATTACTTCAGACTACACTGGTAAATGAAATACTTGGCTTTGTAGAACTTTTCTTTTAAAGGGTGAGACAATTAAAAGCTATAAACCTTAATAAAAGTTGCATAGTTTATTCAAAAATGATGAGTACAATGGGGAAAAATAAAAATTAGATCAGGGTGAGAAAAATCAAGGTTGCTAGGCAGGGGATGGGGAGGTAAGAATTTTAATAGGAAGATCAGGGTAGTTACAATGAAGCTGACAACTGAACAAACGTATGGAAAGGTGATGAATTTGCCCAGAACTATCAGCAATAAGGTCACTCCAGGCAAAGGAATTGGCTATCTTGAAGGCCATAAGGTTGGATCGTGCCTGGCATATCTGAGGAATAGCAAGGAGGCCACTGTGAGGGACTGAAGAGTAGCAGGGAAAGAGGTCACAGAGGTCACATGAGTGGCTAGATCATGTAAAAGCTTAGAAGTCATTGTAAAACTCTGGCTTTTATATTTGGAAATTTACTGTGTGATAGAATTTCTGCTAATAACTAAGAGTTCAAATGTCCATAAAATTTCAAGGATTCTTTTTCCTGTAAGACAGAATAAAGAAAAAGAGTTCGTATTTCGCATGGTGTAACAAATGCTCGGAGATCCAAGTGTAGGAAGCTATGGGAGCACAGAAGAAGGCACTAAAATCACACCAATATATTTGATGACTGTGACTATATATAAAATTGTATTTTCTAAATTTTTTTATAGTCATGGAATCACACAGTATATACTATTCATTGCCTGGCTTTTCTTTTCTCAGCATCATTACTTTGAGAATCTCCAATTGTAAATAGTTCATTTTGATGTTGAATAGTAATCTCTTAAAAGAATAGATCATAATTTGTCTTTGCTCTATTGATGGACATTGATGAACATTTCCACTGTTTTCAATTCTTAAAGCTGCTACGAAATTCATATACAAGTCCTTGTATGAACATAGGGTTTGTTTCTCTTGGTTAAATGCCTAGAAGTAAAATGGTTATTTGTGTAACTGTAACATATTTTGCATTTAAAAAATTTTCAAACTATTTTCCAAAGTGATGGTATCATGATATATGCCAACAACAGTTTAGATTTTTTGTTGCTTCTCAATCTAGCTCAGACGAAGTACAATTAGCCTTTATAATTTTAGCCATTTTAATAGATATGTAAGCATGTCTCATTATGATTTTAATTTGTATTTCTTTAATGTCTAAATGCTGAGAAATTTGTCATGTGCTTATAAGCCATCCATATCCTTTTGGTGACATGTCTCCTTCACTTCCTGGGTCTTTGTGCAAATAACATCTCATAAATGAGATATAACCACCCAACACAAAATAAAATTAACTTTCATCCCAGCATTCTCCAATGGCTTTTACCTTTCTTGTATTTCTTTGTAACACTTATCACCATCAACCATCAATGATTATTCTATTACTGGTTTATTTCCTTATTGGAGACAGAGAGAGAGAGAATTGGGAGAGGCCGCAGAGGAAGAAGAAAACACCCCACTGCCTAGAAAGCTTGCTGGGGAGTTACATCCCAGGACCCTGAGATCATGAACCAAGCCAAAGGCAGTCACTCGATGGACTGAGCCACCGAGGTGCCCCTCTATTATTGGTTTATTTCACTATTATATTTCAAAAGAATGCAAGCTCTTTGTGTTCAGGTATTTTATATGTTTTATTAATTGAAGTAGTCTCAGAAAGGTAGCTGGCAGATTGTAAGGGATCATTAAACTGTACTTTGTTGTTATTATTTGGCTCCTTTACGAGCTTCACCTCTTACGCTAGAAGTCTATCCTTCAGAAGTAAGCAATAAAAATAGAGCCCTGCTGCCTGTTCAAATGAGTAAAAAGCCTGTATTAAGTGGATATTTTAAAAGCTAAATGAATGGCTTAATAGTTGTATATAGGGGGAAAGGGAACATATTTTTCACGGTTTAGAAGTGGAGTTCTTTTATAGAGTTCTTGTACAAGCCTACACTATTGAACAATAACGGGCAGTTGTACATTACATTAAACAAAATCTTTAGTAATTTATATCTTTTTTTTGTAATTCATGACTGGATCATTTAATTCCTTAGGAGCATTATAGCATTTCAACTTTTCATGTTCAATAAACTTATTGGGGTTGCTACCTTTTTATTCAAATGGAGAAATAGTCATGATTTTATCTAAAGAAAGTGTTATTGATTGTGTTGTTTTCTAGGAATGAGTCGCACATGCTAGTTTAAAAGTTTTGTTAAATTCCCAAGTGTGTAACCGATAAAAGCCTTTTGTAGATTAGTAACTTGCTCAAAACAGAAAAGTTATGTAACACTCAATTGTTATACTATCTTTGTTTCCATCTTGCATTGTAATAACACCCATCTTAACTCTATTTAAGACAAGTCATCGCCAGATGGCTTTCTGGCATTGATTGCATGATATGAAATCTAGTATAACTAAAAGTTTTTGGTTTTAGTAGCCTATAAATCAATTTAGAAAAATATATGTATTTGAATATATGGTAAAGTTTTAAATTATTTGGCAATAGTAAACTAAACTTTTTTTTGGTAAATTTTTATTTTCTAAAATTTCATTGAGCTCTTTTGCAATAAGAAACAAGTTACAAAAAATTAAGGTTTATTTACCCCAATTCAAAATTATTAGGAATATAATCATAGAGGTTGAAGTATTTAAAATATTGAACCCAAAATATTTTATTAGGTAAATTCGTGAATGCTGAGCATTCACTGTTAAAATATACTAATACTATTGATAGACTGGTAGAAGCCTAAAATCAAATATTTATTAAATATTTATATCCATATCTTTCATGGGGTGGTAATTCATTTCTCTAGCATTAAATAAGAGTCCATTGTTTGCATGTACTACACTTTATTTGACCTTTAACCTATGGAAGGATATCTTGGTTGCTTTCAAGCTTTTGTCAGTAATGAATAAAACTACTATAGACATCTTTGTGGATATAGATTTCATCTTCTTTGGATAAATACCAAGAACTGCTACTGCTGAATCATCTGGCAAGAATATGTTTAGTTTTGTAAGAAACTGCCAAGTTGCTTTCTATTCTTTATTCTCAATAGACATGGAAGAACATTCCTGTTGCTCCACATCCTCACCAACATTTCGTGTTCTGTTGTCAGTGTTCTGGATTCTGGGTATGTACTGGTGTCTCTTTTTTGTTTTAATTTGCATTTTCCTGATGACATATGATGTGAAGCATCTTTTTATATGCTTATTTGCCATCTGTAATATTTTCTTTTGTGAGGTATCTGCTAAGGTCTTTGGCTCATTTTTAATTAGGTTCTTCCCCCATTGTTGAGTTTTAAGGGGTCTTTGTGTCTTTTTGATTAACAGTCCTTTGCCAGATGTGTATTTTGCAAATTTTTTCTCATAGTCTGTGCTTTGCCTTTTCGTTCTCTTGGCATTGTTTCACAGAGTAGACATTTTTAAATTCAGTGCTTGTGCTTTTGTAGCTAAAGTTATTTCGAAAACCAAGGTCATTTAAATTTTCTTCTATATTACCTTCTAGATGTTTCATGTTTAGGTTTATAATCCAATCTGATTTAATTTTTGTGAAGAGTGTATGATATCTGCCTGGATTTTTTTTTTATTTTTTTATTTTATTTTATTTTTATTTTATATATTTACATTTAGCTTCACCATTACTCCAGAACCATTTGTTTAAAAGATTGTATTTTGCTCTCTTGTATTGCTTTTGCTTTTATGTTAAATATAAAATATAATTGATAATATATATTCAGTTCCCTTAATCTAGTGTTTCTGTGGTATTACAATATCTTGCATACAATTATCATTATGGTAAACTTTATAAAAAAGATTTTATTTATTTGACAGAGAGAGATCAAAAATTGGCAGAGACAGACAGAGAGAGAGATGAGGAGAAGCAGGCTCCCTGCTGAGCAGAGAGCCCAATATGGGACTCGTTCCCAGGCCCCTGGGATCATGACCTGAGCCAAAGGTATAGGCTTAACCCACTGAGCCACACAGGTGCCCCGTCGTTATGGTAAACTTTGAAGTCAGTCCTCAGTCTTTGTTCTCCTTCAACACTATGTTGACTATTGTGAGTCTTTGCCTCTCCATATAAACTTTAAAATAAGTTTGTTAATATTAAGCAAAATGAGACCTCAAGGATCTGAGAGTATGTCTAAGAAGTACTTGATACTTCCCTTGGGTATGGTTTATTGAAGTGTCCACCTGTCTGAAAGCTGGGGAATCTAGATAAGGGAGGGAAAATTAGTTATGATAAAACATATCAACAAACATGAATAAATGTTGTAAAACTAATTGTCATGGCTCATATACAATATGACCAACAGAGGGACTATCAAAAGGAAAGCATCAGTTATGTTTATTGTGAAATTTTTTAATCAAAATAAAGCAATGAGAGGGGAAGACACAATGAGAAAATTACCATTTTTTAATCGGCAAACTTTGTACCAAATAGAATAGGTTTTATATTCTAAGTAGTATATTGAAAAGTAAAACATTGGGGTGCCTGGGTGGCTCAGTGGTTTGGGCTGCTGCCTTCGGCTCGGGTCATGATCTCAGGGTCCTGGGATCTAGCCCTGAATCGGGCTCCCTGCTCCACAGGAAGCTTGCTTTCCTCTCTCTCTCTCTCTCTCTCTGTGCCTGCCTTTCTGCCTACTTGTGATCTCTGTCTGTCAAATAAATAAATAAAATATTTTATTAAAAAAGTAAAGAAAAGTAAAACATTAAAAAATAAAATTTTATTTTAATAAAATTATGTAATTTTTTAAAAAGGTTAAAAATAGCAGAACCATTTTTCTTATAACTGGAAAATACATTGCATATATATATATCTGTCAAAAATACTTGTTGGGCGCCTGGGTGGCTCAGTGGGTTAAAGCCTCTGCCTTCGGCTCAGGTCATGATCCCAGAATCCTTGGATCAAGTCCCACATCGGGCTCTCACCTCAACAGGCAGCCTGCTTCCCCCCTCTCACTCTGCCTGACCCTGCCTACTTGTGATCTCTGTCAAAGAAATAAATAAAATCTTTTATAAAAAAATTTAAAAAAATAACTTTCATGTCTGGAATCAGGAGCATATGGAAAAAAATAATATCTGAGGAAAATACTTCTGCCATGTTTTGTGCCTTATTAATATTTTTAAACAGTGAGGCAACTTTTAGCTTTATTGAAATACCTGCTAAGATACCAGTAGTGCCTTTTGGAGCCCTATGACTATAAAAATTACTTGCAAATATTCAAAAAGTTTACTATGGTGTCACTATTTAGGGCCACCACCAAGTATGTTTCAGAAGTAAGCATAACTGTTACTCTTCCATAAGGCAAAAGGGCATGTTTTCAGGAGATCCATCTGCTGTACCAGGAGGTGAATCAAGTAATGATTTTTGTCTATAAAATAATTCACTTTTCAATCTAACATTCCTCATTCCACATTATAATAATAAAAACTAGGAGGAGACTAAAACAAACAAACAACTACAACTATAACAACCAGCTTTTCCTTCAGTGGGAAAGTAAATAGAACCTTATGATTAGCCTGAAATTTATTTTTAAATATTTTTAAGATAAGCGTTTTTGTTAGAAAACCATATATTTTATATAGCTAAGATAATAACAGGCACAGTTTTATTAACTTCTAAAAATTCTACTTATTTTTATTTATTTATTAACTCATCTCTTTATGAAGTAGAAAATGATCACACCTATTGTATCTACCCAAGTTTGTATGCTTTGGTTACTTTATGTTTGCTATTTCCTTGCTTAGTTTTTACAATATTTGATACATAATAGTATCTTTAAGTCCATCTACGGTTTCACAGAATTTGTTTGAACTTCATAAAAATGTACCATAATTTTTGCACTGTCCTTGTTTTACTTCTCTATTAACTTTCCAAGATTTATTGACATTAGAGTGTGTAGCTATCATTTATTTTTATTCCTCCATAATGCTATGTTTACAAATTTGTATTTATCTGTACTTTTAAAAATATCTTAATTATATACCATTTCTCATCTCGCGTAACACTCACCTTACTTCTACACTTATCAGATATTATGTGACTGAAAACCACAACTCAGCAACAAGATAGCTCCATTTTTCAAAATTAAATGGCTTACCAGAATTTTTTAATTCTATCCTTTATTTGTATTAGATGACCCTTTATTCTGGTATTTGGCATTGTTCATATGGAGGAAAGCTTATAAGTTGATATTCCATCAATAGAAGGATTTATTATGATTGATTAATTATTTTCATTTAGAATGCATAGAATATGGTTGATTTAATATTTCTTTCTTACTCTCTGCCTGGAACATAGCCACTAAAAAATTAAGTTAATTACCTAGACTTTAAACTGCATATTAATAGGATAACATACAGAACTCTTCTCAGATTGGAACACCTGGGTGGCTCAGTCAGTTAAACGCCTCAGCCTTTAGCTCAGGTCAAGATCTTAGGGTCCTGGGACTCAGTTCTGCAACAGATTCCCTGCTTAGCCAGGAGTTTGCTTCTCCCTCACCCTGCTGCTCCCCCTGCTTGTGGTCTCTATCACTCTCTCTCTTACAAAAAAATAAAATTAAAAAAATAAATTCTTCTCAGATAGCTAATATAGAATATTGTCTTTGTATTTATCAAAGGGAAAGTGCCATAAAATAATTAAATTCAGACGACTTCAAGTTCATTTTTTAACCAGTAAGAAAGTACTGGAAACAAGCCAAAAATGTCTTTAATGAATTAAAGAAGTAGATTGATTTTCAATATCTTAATGTTTCTAAAATTAATTGCAAGGTTTTTATACTAGATATCAGTGTAAATATTCATTATACAAGGATATTCTAAAAATAACCCTAGAAAACTACTTAACATATATGATGACCAAAACGAGTTTGACAAAAGTCAGTTTGGGTAAAACTTACAACACCTACCACCTGAAACTCTTGTTCTATAATTTAATTATTTTAATTTACAAAAATACAAAAATAATATATCAGAGTAAGTATAATGATAGCTTTGAAGGTATGCTCTGGTTGTGCACTGTTTACTATTTAAAGGGGAATCAAATATGTGATGCTTATGGTGTGACTGTATTAAAATTCAACAAGTTCAGAAGCATACGAGGAATAGAATAAAGACAAAAGATGACCCTTACTTATCCTAAAGATAGACAATGGTATATATGTGCTAGTTGGGGAGAGAATCCAGTCCGTAGATGGAGGATGTGGTAGTGGAAAAAAAAAGACACAACGTTTTGGTTGAACGTTTAGCACTATATTTTACAAAGTGAAATTGTGTGTTAATAGCCTTGAATAAAATCCAAAAACTATTTTCAATTCATTGAAGATTATTTAGGAAAAACTTGAAAAATACAACTTGATAAGGATTCCAATAAAAGATTCATAAGCAATACAAGTTTCAGAATTTTTAGTATATTTAACCTAAAAAGCCATTTGATTTAAATTAAAGAGAATTCTATTTACCTGCCACTTAAATAAGAGGAAATTATTTGGTTTTGTAATAAGTCAATAAAATAAATTAACATATCTTGAGAAAACAGATATGCACAATAAGTTAAAAATAATAGTGCTTAAGCTGTTCAGCAAACATTTGTAAAATTTCTTGCCATCAGCTAGCTCTGGAGTTCTGCTAGGTGAGTAAGGCCATGTATGTTACTGCTCAGAGTACTGACGCAAAGCAATTGTCCCCTTCGCATCCATTTTTTGCCGTTGATATATAATGCTATGTTGTTTAGAGATACATCGATGGCCCTACATGAAGCCCTTTTTTTGTGTGTATATGGGTGACTGTGATTTAACTTTCAAATCAGATGGCTCCTGATTTACAATGATTCAACTTATGAAATATTTGGCAATGATGTGAAAGTGAAAGTGATTCAGTAGAATTTGAACTTTGAACTTTGAATTTGGGTCTTTATAAAAAGGGCCAGTGTCATGTGGTATGGTGCCATCTTGTGATGCTGGGCAGGGGCATTGAGCCACAGCTCCCAGTCAGCTAGAAGATTACAGGGGTGAACACCTGATATTCTTACAACCATTCTATATATAACGATTCTTCTTTTTTTTAGTGTAATATTTAATAAATTGCATGTGATATTTGATACTTTGTTATAAAATAGGCTTTGCTTAAGATGATTTTGCCCAAATGCAGGCAAATGTAAGTGTTCTGAGTATGTTTAAATAAGCTTAAGGTAAGCTATGATATTTGATAGTTTAGGGGTATTAAATGCATTTTCAATTTCTTATGGGTGTCTCTGTACATAGCCCCCTTGTAAGCTGAGGAACATCTCTATATGTATATGTAGCCTTGGTATGGCTTACATATTATTGGCATGAAACATCTAGAACAGTACGTGTGCCATATAATTGTCTACAACATCAAACAAGTTTCTTGAAAACTTGTGCCAAAGGGGTTATGTCTTTAAGGATTCTTATTTCAGAAGGCTTCTCTCTCTCAAACGTAAGATTTTTCAGAAGGTAATTGAAAATCTGACCAAACTCAACATTTTTCCATTTTCCCTAGTGAGCAAAGATAGCTAAAATCTATCTGCCATTTTCAACACTGTACTCAACGACTGTAATTCTAATTTAAGAACAGATTATTTATACAAAACCACATGTTGGCCTAATCTTACACAATATTCATAAATCTCACTCAGAGCCTTGGACACTTTTATTTGTTGAGTCTATATGGTACTACGGACATTCATCTTTTTTGACCTCATAGCTTCATGTATGTCTATACTTTTGAAAATACATGCATCATAGTTCCATTGTAAAATGTATGGGTTATAAAATGTGCTATGCTATCAAAATGGTAATAAGAACATACAAATGACCTGATGTAATGAACTGGACCAGATTGCCAGATATCACATTTCATACCAGAAAGATTCAGTGGTAAGTTTTAAAATGGCCAGCTACACTTCGACTGCATTATAACTCATTTAACTTCTTTCTTTGTGTACAGTATTATACATTAGTCAGTACTATAGTAAATAAGTACTTTGGACAGATGTAAATATGCTGTAATAAAAAATGTTTTTCTTCTTTCTTTTAGTCCTTTTTACTTGTAAGACGAGCCCCAAATACCATGCCTCCCCCAAAATAATTTGCAATCCAAATTTATCTCTAAAAGAATTTATTGCACAGAAAAAAAATATATATATATACACTTACAGTAGACATGTTCAAGAATAGTTACACAACAGCAGGGCCCTAAAGGTAAGCAGTATAGTTGTTTGTTTTGTTTTCTTTTTTCTTTAAAAAGAAAGAGGTTATGTGAAATATTGGAATTTTATTTCGAGGCCTAGTATTTCAAGACAGTTAACTACACTTACGGTGTCAACAGCCTCTTGTTGGCAGTATGATTTTATTGGCTCCATGGAATAACAGCAAGAATTTACTATTGCTTCTTTCTTTATGACACACACAGAAAAAAAAAATTGACACATTTGCTCAAGACCAACCAGAATCATTTTAACCTATCAAAATGGATGGGAGGCCTTCACTGCCAAAGTCACTGCTGGGTTTTCACAATTCCTTGCAGACAATCTGCTACTCCCATTATGATAAAGGAGAGAAGAGTCATAATCAGGGAAGAAAGCTAGATTAATACTTGGAATTATCATTGAATTATTTAGCCTGCTGTAGGATTATTATTATTACTGTCATTTGATAATTTTCTCTCATTTTATTAAACACAACTGTGAGTAATTACCCTACCTAATATTTCTCTGTATTGGCTGACTAGCTAGCAAACATTCATGAAAATATCCATTAGCCACACGTATAAAATCCTGCATTATGATGCTGTTGAATCAGAACATACCACTACCTGATCCTGTAGCTCTTTGAGGATTTGCAAATCAATTAATTCTATGTTTGTTGGATTTTTCCCCTACAATTAGAAAATTTATAATAGAGGCCATGAACATTATTAGTTTTAGCATTTTAAACCAGCAATCACACTTTGATTTTTACAACAAAAGCAGAAATATAAACACACACATTTGGATCAGGTTTCTGTTAGTCTGTCTGGACTTCAAAATCCTATTCGTCAAGATAATGCACACCAAAGTTCTGGAGTAAACAAGAAATTAGATGGCACCTGAACACTTGGTTTAATATTCTCCAAAGGACTATGCAACTTATTTCTTACATTATGACATTGTTTTACAAAGATCCACACTTTTATAATGTTAGTATTTTTAATAATCAATAAAGTCAATTAATCATGATTAAAAATCAAACTTAAAAATTTCTACTTTTTGCTTTTGCCCCCTCCATTTAGAACTTATTTATAGCCTGATAATTCAAAGGTCCCTATGTTTATGAAAATCTGGACAGAAATAGCTCTAATATCCCATTCAGAACTTGATATTAATCTAAGTCTTTTGGCTCCATTTATCCTGAGAGCAAAGTGTAGGACAAAGGATTTGAGTACTGTTAGTTTATCTGGGAGATTATCCAAGGTAGAAAAGAATGGGAAAGTGATACAGTGAAGAAGCAACTTTGTCAAAGAGGTACATTGTTGATATAATTGTTGTGGATAGAAAATGAAGGCTTGCTTTTACTGAAAGGTCCTGAGAAACTTCTTTAAGTTGTCCTCATGAAGACCTGAAAACTGACAATTTTATCTATGGTTCTTATTTCCACTTCACTGAGAGCTGTCCTCAGAGGACATTAACTCTCCTACAATTTTGGGTTGTGTTGGACACATTCTAAAATGAGAGATAGAGCATGAGATGCTATCAGTGTTAAGTAACTGCAATTTCCCGTGGAACTATCCACCACAGGTTTGGCTATAATCAGGTGTTGGGCCTTGATATCAGCGGGATTTTGGGCAGTATCATTTTAGGTTAATCATTACATATGAAATTTCCAAAAACTTCAACTGATGAAACTTTGATTATTAATCTATAAATATAACAATAAATCTACAGTATTCAAATTATTTTCATAGAAATACACAGACAAAGCATCAATTGATTAATATTTAAATGTTACAAAATACTGAACTGAAAGAATTTAGTCATATAAGAACGTGTAACAAGTAGAACGTAGGTTTAGGTTAGAACTCAGGATGCATTTGAGACTCAGTTAAGAAATTGAATGGAGGGACGCCTGGGTGGCTCAGAGGGTTAAGCCACTGTCTTCGGCTCAGGTCATGATCCCAGGGTCCTGGGACCGAGCCCCAAATCAGGCTCTCTGCTCAGCAGGGAGCCTGCTTCCTCCTCTCTCTCTCTGCCTGCCTCTCTGCCTGCTTGTCATCTCTCTCTGTCAAATAAATAAATAAAATCTTAAAAAAAAGAAATTGAATGGATGTCTGACTATCTTATAGGTTTGCTAAAAATCAGTGACTTTGTGTTCACGTGTGGCTATGCAGGAATTTTTAACTTTCTCTAAGAAGTTATTAGATTTGATTATATAATGGCAGTAAAGGATGGGGAAAAGCAAAGTACAAACCCCATAAAGACAAAGACACTGAGTATGAGAAAAGAGTAATAGATAAGAAGAATCAATGCATTTGAGGAAAATGGGAATTGAAATACACAGTGATTGTTCATTTTTTTAGATGCAGAAAACAAAACTAGCTTGCAAGAAGGAAATAACAGAAGTCCTGTTGTGATGTGAGACAGAATCCTGGAAAAGGCAGTAACGTGGAATAAAGGAGTAGGGAGAACATATCAGGGAATTTGGATAGGAAGGAGTTAGGAGGTAATTGCTTGATAAATTTTATATGGCCCACTTAAATGCACAGATTTCTCTTCTTTAATTTATATGGAGAACAGGGTGTCCTTTCTCTTCCCTTTCAGAGCACCAGAGGTGTACTCTTTCAGACTGAAAACCTGAAAAGCTCAGGACTCAGTTGCTTAAGCACAGCTGAGAGAACATATTTCAATTAAGATTTACATTTTGCTGTATGTAGTAGACTGTCAAAAGTGGTTTTTTGGCCATATTTTTTCATTTAACAAAAGACTACAGAGAGTGTTTTCTGGTGTTGGTTTAGAGTGTCCATCCCTCTGAACAGATTTTTCTCTCAACGTCTGGGGCAAGAAATCAATTGTTACATATGTATTCACTAAAAAAGCAGCTGGAAGATGCTGAGCACTGTGGCCCATGAGATCAAGGCACCAGCACACACTTGTGAGTGGTGAGCTCCCAAGGCTGGAGGAAAATTCTAGACTAAAGTGCTCATTAGAGAGCCATACCTTTTCTCCTGTTTCCTTACCTCTCTGCAGTACCCTCTTGTATCCACAGCATTGGAAATGCTTTTAGCAACACACCACACTGAATCACCACCAATTATGTGATTCTCTTGGTGGAAAACCAAACACTGTGTAAAAACTGTGGTTTTCTAGTTCATGCTTCTGGATGGAAAATAATTCAGAATAAGCTGATAGGAGTAGCCAAGAGAGATTTAATCTTCTGTTTGGAAAAGGGCTTCTATATAAGTGAGTAGAGGAACCTTTAAGAATTATTCATGTTTAGGGGCACCTGGGTGGCTCAGCGGGTTAAGCTTCTGCCTTTAGCTCAGGTCATGATCTCAGGGACCAGGGATCAAGCCCCACATCAGGTTCTCTGCTCAGCGGGGAACCTTTTTCCCCCTCCCTCTTTCTGCCTGTCTCTGCCTACTTGTGATCTCTGTCAAATAAATAAATAAAGATTTTTTAAAAAAATACTTATTCATGTTTACATATATGCACCAGAATGCTATGTCCCTTGTCAAATAGGCTTCAAATCAACAAAAATGATAATATTTTACTTAATAAGTTTTTTAATTCCTCTATTAACATTTTGGAATACATCATTTTAATGCACATCTGCAAATTTGTAATCACTTCATGTGAGACAGGGAATGCTTAAAAAGGCAACCAGGGGCACCGGGGTGGCTCAGTGGGTTAAGCCTCTGCCTTTGGCTCAGGTCATGATTTCAAAGTACTGGGATCGAGCCTTGCATCAGTCTCTCTGCTCAGCTGGGAGCCTGCATCTCTCTCTCTCTTTCTGCCTGCCTCTCTGCCTGCTTGTGATCTCTCTCTGCGTCATATAAATGAATACAATCTTTAAAAAAAAAAAAGGCAACCAAAAAACATTTACAGTTTTGGACAGGAGTTTCCCTTACGTTTGGATAAGGATGCAAATTCAACTTCATAATAAATTACACTGCATCATAAAGATTAAATGCACTCAGGGATCGCGTTCTCTCCTCCCTCCACTCTATCGTACACACAGCTGCCCAACTAATCTTCCAAAAACACACATTTTCATGTGCTGCTTTTCAAAACTAGCTTCCTGGCTTCCTGTTGCCTGAAAAAATAGTCTCAAATGCTTTTGTCTGGCATTCAGGGCTCTCTAGGATGGGCACTCTGGCCAACACATCACTGCTCGTTTGTTCCACCACACACAAGTGGATCTCGGGCTAGTTATTCAGAGACCCACCTCCTCACGACCCAGCAAAGGTCTCGTGCATCTACTAAACTCACGGCTCACTCAGTGATGTTCTCAAAGGCCATTAGTGGGTGACATGCCACTGCTAGAGTCAGGAACCAGTGTGAAGTTGCCGCTGACTAAGTGCATGGACTGAAAGCGGGAACGTTGATTCTCCAGGAGAAAACTGGGGCATTGTTATGAGAAGGCAGATGGCAAAACTACCCAGGTCCCCTATGACTGCTTTAACACACTCTGGACAAAATTGAAGGAGACAAGTGAACGTATTAACTCCCACTTAGGCTGTAGAAGGCAAATGCGACGGAGGGAAGGCGTTATCTTCTTCTGGAACAAACCACTTAGCTTCAGCTACTTTTATAAATAGATCAGACCCTGTCCAGGAGCCCACTTAGCTGGGTTCATTTGTATACAATGTCCATACCCTCAGGAATATTAACACTTTATCTCAGATTGCATTAATTTAAATAAAACTTAACAAAAATGGTGTGAAATGAACAAAAACACCATATTCTGTGATGAATCAAATGAAATACATTTTCAGTTGCTGTTTTCCCCATTTAAAGATAAAATTTCTGATAACTGTCATTATTTGTGAAAAGACACAAGACCAACAGTTTGTGTGCATGTGTGTTTTGGTTTTCGGTTTTTGGTTTTTTTCTTCCCCTTAAGGCTATAGCCATATTGTCACTAATAAAGATCTCAAATTTGCCTGGAAGCTTTCATGGCAAATTGTCAGTCTGAGGGAAGTCACCAACCAGCCAAATGGCTTTATACATCATCAGTGCCTTTCTTCCACACACATTCTCTTCCTGGTTTAGACATTAGTTACCCTGGTTCTACAATGACACAGTATTTGCATCTCTCTCCTGTCCATAACTCCTAAAAGTTGGGGACCTCTCACTTTGGTTTCCCCAGAGCATGACATTTTATTTGGTGCTTAGGGGGCAATGGGCAGTTCAAGAAGTATGTTAATACTATCACTCAATGTCTTGATCCATGCTATGCACCAACAGTGTAGTAAATATCGTTCATTTCTTGTAACAAAGGCAGTAGGAACTTCTCCCAAGGGACGGAATTCCAAGGACAGAATGAAGGCAGGAGGGGAGCTGGTCTATTTGGACCTACTTTGTGAGAGACACTGGTTTAGGTATTTATATGTATACATTATACCACTGAACTGTCACAATCCTGCAAATTCTTACATGCTTGGGTTTCTATGTAGCAAGTTTAGCAAGACACCCAAATTCACAGTGACAGGCCCGTGAGTCAAATCCAGCATGCTTGACTCCATGATTGTCAAGTCCACTAGCCCCATATATCATGAATCTGAGATTCATGAGTGTGTAGGTGCTATCAGGAAATGTCAAAAATGCCCATTTCAGGGACACATGGATGGCTCAGTTGGTTAATTGTCTACCTCCAGATCAGGTCATAATCCCAGCATCCTGGGATCGAGTCCCCCATCAGGCTTCTTGCTTACCAGGAGCCTGCTTCCCACTCTGCCTGCCTCTCCCTCTGCTTGTGCTATCTCTCTGACAAATGAATAAATTAAATCTTTTGTAAAAATCTTGTTAAAAAGGCCCATTTTAAAGAATGTTTTAAAACATTGTTTGGACAGCAATAGAAGCGAAAGCAGAAAGACATAATGTAACGACAGATAGTTTATGTGGGAGCCCTTTGGGTACTCTGGTGGATGAATGTTTTTAAATTAGTTTTTCGTGGACATGGGGAGTTAGAGAGGAGAAGGAAGGTGGGAGAAATTGGAAGGGAAGCTGAACCATGAGAGACTATGGACTCTGAAAAACAATCTGAGGGTTATGAAGGGGCGGGGGTTTGGGAGGTTGGGGTACCAGGTGGTGGGTATTATAGAGGGCACTGCTTGCATGGAGCACTGGGTGTGGTGCAAAAAGAATGAATACGGTTATGCTGAAAATCAATAAAAAATAAATTTAAAAAAATTAGTTTTTTGTAAACTGCAAAAAAAGAAAAGCACTCCCATTTATAGCGTACACTTTATGGTTCACAAAGCACGTGCCAACAATAAAAATAATGAGGGGTTACCGTTACAATTCATAGAAAAGGAGGTACAGGGAAACTGAATGAAAGGGAATAACAAAGTAGGTTCAGAAGTCCATCTTCCTTGTAAAAAAAATTAACCTGAAAGTGCGTTTCTGCCACCTCTCTCCTGTTTGATCTGATAAAGAATGACCACGATACAGGAATTATAGTTCGGGGTTTTGAAAAGCATAATAGCTTTATACCAACACTTGAGCTTTTATTTTTTTATTTACGTATTTATGGCTAACAAGATAGCTCGATTTGATATGCGGTTCCTGACAACCAACCTCAGAAGTAATTCCATCTTCATGAGAAGTCAGAAAGAACCACAAACCAAACCTCAAAATAGATTCAAAGAGAAAATAGTCTTAAAAAAATTTCTCTTCCTAAAGCCTCTCCATTCGGCTCAGGTCATGATCCTAGGGTCCTGGGATTGAGCCCCATGTCTGGCTCTCTGCTCAGCGGGGAGCCTGCTTCCACTTCTCTCTGTGCCTGCTCTCTGCCTACTTGTGATCTATGTCTGTCAAATAAATAAATAAAATCTAAAAAAAAAAATTTCCCTTCCTATCAGAAGCAGACCAAACCACTAACAAATTCCCCAGAAAGCTTCATCTAAAAGGTTGTACTTTCTTCAGACACCCAGCAGGACCTTCTTCTCTGGGCCTGGTATTTCTTCAATGGCCTATTCCAGAGAATAAGACACTAAATTACTGAGCGCCATGGGCCTCAGAACCACGAAAGAGATGATGAGAGGCACAAAGCAGGCCTCTGGTCACCAAGAGGGTATGTAAATGTTTGCTGCTTTTCTGCATTTTTCAAAGCTGAGTTTTTAGCTGGAGGCCGTTCCTTTATGATAAATTGCTGATACCGTATAGTAAAAGCCATTATATGATCTTTTACAAACCATTTCCTATCTTTGCATTCTCATGTGCCAAGACAGACACGGATTATTTAAATCCCTGAAGAGAGTGCTATTGCATTTAAATTGCCTGTAACCTTCGTGCAATAGATTTATGGTTGATGATAGATTTAGTTAAGAGATAACTGTTTTAAATATTTATTCTCAGTAAAGGATTTCAATCTATGCTCATTTAAGTAAGTTGGTGCATAATCCCTTTTCTATGAAACCATAGTGCAAGGACCAATGCCGCGCTTCCGCGAGAACCCCAAGCTCTTTTTCTGGAATGGCCATATGCCTATGTACCAGGCATCCTCTTTTCACTCGCTTTGTGGAGCACCTACCATGGAGGTCATATAATAACCAATGACCAAAAAACAAACAAAAAACCCAAACATCCAGGTTGAAGTTATTCGCGCCTGCCATCATGCAAAGGCAGACCCTGCCTGAGGGATTCTCAGTTTTTCCGCCCCCCCTCCCCCACCCTTCCCTGGCTATTCCACTCTCCGCATTCACATGCCTTCTGGCCTCGCTTTCCTCTCCTCATTGTCACTTTTATTAAATGGTTTTTTTCTGCATGTTGTCCCACAGAGCGATTTCATGAATGAATATACAGGAAACTGAGTCGGAGCCCACCTGTGAGAGCCCACCTGTGGAGGCCTTTCATTAGAATGGTCTCTGGTTCTAGCCTCAGTTCAGAATACTGCGTGTACCTGAGGACCGAGTCCAGATGTTTCTTTCATCTCTGACTTGTATTTGAAATCCTAATGTCACTATGACCTGGGAAGCCGACGTCCACAGCATCTTCACCTGAAATTCCACTAGAGCTCCCATTTACCTAGTGCCCAGCCTGAGTCTGTTTTCCACTACTGTCAGGGTTCTAGAAGTTCATGCACTGCCCACCACTGACAGTAGGGGCATCTCTCTGTCCAGATTTTCCCTTTACATAAGGAGGTCAGATACAGGAGATTAGGGCCCACTCTAAGGACCTCACTGTAATGTGATTGCATCTGTAAGGACTCTAGTTCCAAATAAGTTCACGTTCTGTGGTACCAGAGATAAGGACAGCAGCAAGGTTTCTGGGGGAAATGCAGGTCAGCTCTTAACAGTCCACTCTAGGCTCCCCAAATTCGTGTCCTTCCCGTGTGCAAAATACTTTCACCCAATGCCCTCCAAAACACTAATCATCCCAGAATCAACTCAAAATCTGAAATCTCATCTGTCCTCCTCCACTGAAAGACCCTGATCTCACCCAGACCATGGGACCTGAGGACTGCATCCAGAAGCCACAGTCTCCTGGTAAAGCTGCCCATCAGGTCCTCATATCACCCTCATTCGTCCCAGCAGCTGAGGGCCTACAGTTCCCAGAGACAGTTTCTCAGAGGAAGTTTGAAGACCACCTTAGAGGACGTTGTTTGGGAGTGGATGAAGCGGGAAGGGGGTCAGAGCCTCCTGCCATTCGCAGGGCACCCAGAACCCAGAGGGTGAGGCCTTGGGTGCTTTCTAGTGACAGATTCAAGGCAATTTTTCGACTTTGGGACTTCAGAGCTAACTTAGTTTTCATTTGTGATTATTATTTTTGTGGGGGGGCCATAGCATTTCATTTGACTTATGGCTGTTTTCACTCCCGGTTCTGAAGAAGCCCCTAAATCCTAAACCTGTTGAGGACTCCGAAAGCTCTCAGAGCAGCAGTACTGGGGGACAGTGTGGACACATGGTTTGGTTTCTCCTCTGGCCTGATTATGCAGCAGCCCCACTCTGTCCTCCTCAGACTTCAGAGCAATAGCTGAATAAGTGGAGAAAGGACCAGGGGGTCAGGAAGGTGGCCACCGAAGAGTGACTTCTCTGGAGGGTGGCTGAGCTAGCGAGTGAGCGTGTTAGTCCAGCTCTGCCTGCAGTCTGGATGGAGCTGAACAGGGGCCAGCGAAGGGGAGGAGGAGCAGAGAGCGGGGACAAAGGGACCAAAGAGGAGATTCAGACAAAGGGAAGTAATTGTGAGGAGAGAAGAAACTCTAGAAGACAGGCATGTAAGAAAGGAAAAGGGATGAATTGGGCATCAGGAAAGGGCACCACCAGGGATGGAGAGAGGGGAAGGGAAGAGGGAGGGAGGGAGGAAAGGGGAAAAGAAGAAGGGAGGAGTCAGCAGGCCAGGGCTCCCCCTGAATCTGAAGAAGAGGTGGCTGGTCCAGCTTGTCAAACAGGATGCTCACTCTTTGGTCCCAGTTTCTGCTCCCAGTGCTACTGGGCTTTGCAAGGAAGGCAGGATGTCCCCTGGGACCCACTGGAGCCCACTGGAGCCCACTGGAGCCCACAGGAGGGTGCGAGAGGTAAGATGCCACCTGGTCCTGTCCTGAGCTGCTCCCAGCTGCTGGCCTCACCACATGGTGCAAGAGGTACCCCAGAACAAAGGACACAGGCCTGCATGTCTGCCGGTGGCCCTGGGCACTTAGCTCATCGCAGTGAACCACACAGCCTCCACAACCCAGGCTTTCAAAGCCTGCTTCTTCGTTCCTGGCTTTCATGTCTGTATGAACATGAGCCAGATCTAACTCATCTCCGACAGACAATTCTGACTCACCCCGTGTCAGATTTTTATTAGTGGCTGTGATAGAGTAAGATAGCAATGCTCCAACAAACGGACTATTTCCTCCCACGTGACCTCAAAAGTCTTATACATTTTCTTAGCGAAAAAATCTTGTCTCCTTCCATTAAGCTCATAATGTGGTCTAATAGTATACATGTGCCTTCGTTAGATGCGAAGCGATACAGAGGTCCTTTTTTTTTTTTTAATTTTATAAGGTAAAGCCAGTGAACACATCTAACTTGACGAATACGTCTCTAAAATGTCAATCCAGGCAAAGCTTTTTCTGCCTACTGTTTGGAGGCTACGTGGTGACATTTTAAAAACGCTGTCAGTCCCTCAGTGAGGCTTTAGAAGCTAGCCAGGGCTTACTACGTGCCAGGCACTGTGTCAGGTGTTGGAGCTAAACGGATGGAGAGCTTGGAGGCAGGCTGGGGAGGGACATCCGTGACACAACCACAGCTAGAAACGGAGGCCAGTGCTAGAAAAGAGAGAGCAGGCTGCATGGAGAGTGTGTACCATGGGGCTTGTGAGCTCACGAATAAGTGGGAGTAACTGGAGTGGTGAGATGGGGGAGAGGAAGAGGGTCTTCCCATCAATGGGAATCACGTGTGCTTGGAGGCAGGCACCATGAGGGTTCTCCACAGGAAGAGGGAGGCAGCGTGGTTGAAGGGCAGAAAGACAGGGCAGAACAGGCATCAGTCAATTGGAAGGGTAAGAAGAGACGGATGGGAGGATTATGGATGCCTTTGGAGGACTGAGAATTTGTTAGAAGATCAGTGCAGTTTTCTATGGAGACAAATGCCAGGAACTGATAGGTCTTTGAAAGGTCACTCTGGCTGCCTTTTGGCAAAGGGGTTGGTAAAAGGCACGTGCAGGTGTGAACACACCAGGTGGGAGGTGAGTGCAGGAAATCAGGTGAGGGAGCATGGGAACTTGGTCCGGGGGTATATAAGGGAAAATAGCCTTTAATGAGTTCCACAAATTGGCACCAGCTGTAGCTTCATTACAGCCCTGGAAGGAGTAGGTGGGTGTGTCCTGGAGGTTACAGAAATTACATGAGAAATGGAAGTCTTTTTAGATCTTTTTTCCAACTAGAGGAACTCTCACCTTATTGATAGAATTCCAGAGTGGGAACGGATGGACATGAGGACATCTTTGAAATGTCTGAATATGTTCTTCGACATCTTTGCAAGTGACGAGGAGACCTTGACCTTAGGAGGCCTCGGCCTTCTTTGTAGCCAAGAAGATTTCACCTACAGATTTGGGTTCTCCCTTTTAAAGTCAAGAAGACAGTCCTTCCAAAGGACACCTCCTATCATTATACACTCTCATCATACCACACTTGCTGGGATCTCCAAGACCCTCTGTTCCAGGTTGTGAGTATCCACTTTGGCCACGCTGGTCTTGCCAAGAACACCACCACAGGAAATCTAGAGCCTGTAGTGCTATTAATAACATCATCTAAGACTGTCTTTGCTGCCCTCATGGCCTCTTCCCACCATGACTCACTGAAGCTTTTTACACGTTGTATCCATTAAGCTATAGTTCCCAAAGCTCATCTTCTCTAGTGCCATTAATTTTTAGGGGACCAGGCAAACCTTAAACTTGTCCCCCTTAATTAGATCCCTGTGCCCCCACAATCTCTTTGAATGCCTTTCACCATGATCCTTGAATGAGCTCTGAGACCACTGCTGCACTGCTGGTACCTAACACTTCTTGGCACCTTGTCTGTTAGTTCTTGGAAGAGGAGGTGGCTATGGAGGTGAGTGGCCATGGGAGTGGGAGGATTTCTCCCTTCACTTCCTTTTTTGTTTTTTCAAATAATGGGTTTTGAGGGGGAGGGAAAGGTTAACCAATTTATTTTCCATCTCCCATTGATAAAATGTTTACCACTCCCCATTGAAAGAATTTAGATCTTTCTTTAGAATCTCCAGGAAAATCTCCCAAACCCAGCCCACCACCATGTGGATTCAGCCATCTTCTGATTCACCTCCAGATTGTATCCTCCTAACTGCTCAAGCCACAGATTAAGGGTGAAATGTTCAATGCCCAAGCAATTAAGTGGGGAACACGTTTATCTAAACAATTGCATGCAGCTCTGTATCTGCATACAGGGAGTCTCTCCCAAGCCTTTCCAACCTCAGCAAAACAAGAAAAAGCCCCAGCGACCTGGGGGTATATATCATTCATTCATTCCTGTGTTCAACACTCATGGCGGATCCCCACCTAGACAGTGGGAGAGCAAGGACAGGAGCAATCCCGGAGGCTGAAGTCTGAGGAGGATTTCAAATTCAAGTCAGAGATGAAAGAAACATCTGGACTCGGTCCTCAGGTACAGGCAGTATTCTGAACTGAGGCTAGAACCAGAGACCAGTCTAATGAAAGGCCTCCACAGGTGGGCTCCGACTCGGTTTCCTGTATGTATATTCATTCATGAAATCGCTCTGCGGGTCAACATGCAGAACAAAACCATTTAATAAAAGTGACAATGAGGAGAGGAAAGGGAGGCCAGAAGGCATGTGAATGTGGAAAGGAAGAGCCAGGGGAGGAGGGGGGGGGCGGGAAAACTGAGAATCCCTCCCTGTGCTCCTTGCTGCCAGGGAGGTCTGAGGGACTAGTTTCTACCTGGGATCCCAAGTCCAGTACAAAAGTGGCGGGGCCACAGCTCCGGATGAGGGAAGGGGGTCCTCGGCACAGGCGCCTGAAGGGGGCTATTGGGCTCGCTGCGGGGGGCACCTCGCCTGGCTCCATCCCCGGCCCGACCCCGTGGGGACCCGGGTGTGGCGCGTCGTCCGGGGTGGTCCCGCTGCCCCGGTGGTCGCGGGAGGCTGGGTCCCGACACCCCCGCGAGCTCGCGGCCCGCGCTTTCTGCTCCAGGTGAGGTCGCAGCGCGGTGTCACTTTACCTGCTCGCAGAGGGTCGTCCTGAGAAGCCATGGGGCAGGGCGGGGCAGCGGGCCCTGGGAGCGGGACAGTGCGGCCTCAGGAGCTGGGCTGGAGCGCGGGAGTGCGGGTGTCCTGCAGTGCGGACTGGGCTGCAGCAGAGCACAGCTGAGCTGCGCGCCCCTCCTCCGCCAGCTCCTCCACCTCCTCTCAGACTCTCCGCTGCGTCCTCCGCGAGCTCACTCCCGGATTCTGCAATTAGCAAAGCCCCTTCTCCGGACCGCCCACGCCCTCGCCCACCTCCCCCTCCGTCCTGAGGCGCGGGCCCGGGGCACGGGCACCGGGAAAGCCCGGGGGGCTTGCGAGGGTGGCCAGCGCCAGCGCTGAGCGGCCTCCTAGCCTGGCTCCCCGAGCGGGTGTCCACCTGCTGCCTGGCCGCAAAAACATCATCAGCCCTAAACCCTGGCTGCACTCTCGGGTCACTTCGCTGGCTTCCTGATTGTGCCCAAAGCCGGGAACCAGCTTCCCCAGCACAGGCCTGGGCTGAGATGCTTGCCCGCCATCTGTTTAAGCAGTCTCCTCCTCTCCAGGCAGGGTCCGCCATTGCATGATGGCACCCACGAATCACTTAGACCTGGATGTTTTGGTTTTTTGTTTCTTTTTTGGTTATTGGTTATTCCATGACCTCC
Source organism: Mustela nivalis (assembly GCF_964662115.1). Classification (NCBI taxonomy): domain Eukaryota; kingdom Metazoa; phylum Chordata; class Mammalia; order Carnivora; family Mustelidae; genus Mustela; species Mustela nivalis. The sequence goes on along the minus strand of NW_028133887.1, from coordinate 15,367 downwards.
ATGGTAGGTGATCCACAAAGGGAGTGAAAAGAGGACGCCTGATGCATAGGCATATGGCCATTCTAGAAAAAGAGCTTGGGGTTCTCTGGGAAGCGCGGCATTGGTCCTTGCACTATGGTTTTGCTGCATCAAATAGTTCCTTCTTCTTCAAATATAAATATATAAATATATTGATCAAGTCACTCCCATGTCTTAGGAGAATGTCATACCTTTAGTAGCAAACTTGAAATCTTGGACATTGGTTTTGATTTTTGTTTTGGTTTGATTTGGTTCGGTTTTTGTAATTTTAAAAATCCCTCCAGCCCTTGGCTGTGTCTGACCTGAGTGCTTTCTGCTGTTTCTGCAACAAAACTGTCAGGGCAGCGAAAACTCTCATTGTTCACAGTGGCGCCCCCTTCTGAACACTTTGTTAATAAAATGCTTTTTTTTTTTTTTTTTTGGCTATTGTAAATGTGAAACAACAATGAGGTATTTCAAAGAGGTGAACCACAGATCAATTTCTCTAAGGGTGGGGTGAGGGTTACTCAAAAAGGAACTTGACAAGGCTTTTAAAGATACCGACAATCATTATAACATAACGTGACTGATTGTTACCGTGCTCTTAACCTGGCAGACACTTGTTGGCTTCCAAGAAAGACGAACATAGTTGAGATGGTTCTAGCGGCCTTCTAGCACAGGGTCTCATGAGGCAGGGATTCTAGCCACTGGCTGTGCGAGGCATGAGGCCTGTTAGTGATTCTATTTTTTCTTCTGCAGAATGGGTCTTTCTGCATTCCAGGTCCTTTCTACCCCAATAAATAATGCGGCGATTCTCTCAGTGAGTTGTACTTTTGGTTTAAACAGCCAACTGTCTCTTAGAAAGGACTTTTGTTTAAAGTCCTTTAAAAAAAAAGTCCTTTCAAAAAAAATTTTTTTTTAATTTTTATTTTTTAATCCCATATGTTTACTCTGATCCTGGAACTTTGTCATTTTGACCTTATCTGCTGATTAAAATATTCTTCATCATCAGCACCTACTGCTCTCCTCTCCTGGTGGTCTCTCCGGAAGGGGTCTTCTCTAGCTCTTCTAGCAGAGGATGGGCACTTCCCCTCTACCCCTGTTGCCAGACCAACCTTACCTATCCTGCAGGGTCAGGTCGGCCTGGCCTTTTATCTGTTGTTCTCTTCTGAGTGGTTAGTTTTTCATAGATACCGTGCTTTGCTTTTGTCAGGATTTACCCTGGACTATCAAAACCCTTATCTTGTGCCAGTGAATCCTAAGAAACAGACCTGATGAGAGAACCAGGAACTCGAACAGATCATATTTATCCTGAATGTTCCGTCCAAAATGAAGAATACATTTCTGAGGAGCCTCAAGATGTCTTAGAAGGGAAGTTTCACCAACTCTGTCACGTAGGGGCATCCATTCTGATTCTGTGTCAATGTTCCTACTTTCCCAGCTAGTAATTCTCTTCCTCAGAAAGCCCACTCTCAACCGTTTCCTCTCTCAAAGGCAGTTGCTCTTCGAGTCTGCACATGGCACTTGGGGCCTGCTGGTCGTTGGCTACTGCCCTCTGTACCTTGGGTCTAACAGCTTCGGGGCATCAAGATGAAATCGTCTCTTGTTCTAAGACTTAATATAGTTTGGGGCACATGGTAAGCAATAATCACTTTTTTAGTTGATCCAAGTGTTCGACCTTTCTTAATTATTCTAGTACCACAGTTTACTTGTTCTAAGATTTGTCCTCCCCCCGCCCCCATTCTAATAACTCTTGCACTTGATGACATATCCTAGTTTAACTGACAGCATTTCTCTTTCTTAGTCGAACATAAACTATAGTGCATCTTACCCTTGATGAAAGCTAGGTTGCAATTAAATACTTTATGATGGTGACGATTCTGATATTTGAAATTTTCCGGTAGCTCCCTGTGCCCCCACAATGTAGTACCTCACCTTCTTGGCATAGTATACAAACCAGCACACCCCCAGTGTTAACCCCGGGGCTCAGCCTCCATCCCCAGGTGATGCTGCCAGATCAGCTGCCCGTTGTCCTGAACTTGCTGTAGATTCCCGAATGCACTGTGCTGCCTCCTGGCACTTTGAAAGTGACACACTCATCCCCATTCTTCGCTTTGCCCTTGTCTATCACCTCCCCTCAAAATCTGTTCCTAAGTGCCTTTTCCCAGCTCCAACCTACCCTTGGCAGTCTTTTATCTCCCTGTGGTAAAACCTGTCACACTGCACCATGGACATGCCCGTTGTCCCCCTGAGAAGAGAAAAGGGACAGTGAGGGCCCCCCAGCATTTGCAGCTCTAGTGCAGAGCCCCATGCCTGGCTTGCAGGAAATGCCAGATCATGAAGACAAACGGAGATCATCCTCTGGCTAAAACCAGCTCTTCTTTGCCTACCGCAGGATCTGGATCAATACAGAGCAGCCCGTTATTATTGCTGTTTTTCTAGGGATTTTTTACCCATATATTTCCCAGGTCTTGACTCTTTTTGTAGCACTTTAATTCAGGCTTCAACCACTTCCTAGTCAGATCAGGTGAAATCATTTTCCTTCCCATAGCCTCGGTGTATTTCACACCTAGTAAATCTTTTTTGAAAGAGCTTATTTACCCATTTGACAGATCAAAAGTAGGTAGAGAGGCAGGCAGAGAGAGGGGTGGGGGAGCAGGCTCCCCGCTGAGCAGAGAGCCCGATGTGGGGCTCCATCCCAGGACCCTGAAATCATGACCTGAGCCGAAGGCAGAAGCCTAAACCACTGAGCCACCCAGGAGCCCCCATATCTCGTAATTTTTAATCAACGTGCAAAAAGTATTGTACATATTGATGAAGTTCAAACAAATTCTGTGAAACCGTAGATGGACTTAAAGATACTATTATGTATCAAATATTGTAAAAATTAAGCAAGGAAATAGCAAACATAAAATAACCAAAGCATACAAACTTGGGTAGATACAATAGGTGTGATCATGTTCTACTTCATAAAGAGATGAGTTAATAGATAAATAGAAGTAACTAGACTTTTTAGACGTTAATAAAACTTTGCCTGTTATTTCTTAGCTATATAAAATATATGGTTTTCTAACAAAAACGCTTATCTTAAAAATATTTAAAAATAAATTTCAGGCTACTCATAAGGTTCTATTTACTTTTCCACTGAAGGAAAAGCTGGTTGTTGTAGTTGTAGTTGTTTGTTTGTTTTAGTCTCCTCCTAGTTTTTATTATTATAATGTGGAATGAGGAATGTTAAATTGAAAAGTGAATTATTTTATAGACAAAATTCATTACTTGATTCACTTCCTGGTACAGCAGATGGAACTCCTGAAAACATGCCCTTTTGCCTTACAGAAGTGTAACAGTTATGCTTACTTCTGAAACATGCTTGGTGGTGGCCCTAAATAGTGACACCATACTAAACATTTTGAATATTTGCAATTACTTTTTATAGTCATAGGGCTCCAAAAGGCACTGCTAGTCTCTTAGTAGGTATATCAATAAAGCTAAAAGTTGCCTGACTGTTTAAAAATATTAACAAGGCACAAAACATGGCAGAAGTATTGTCCTCAGATATTATTTTTTTCCATATGCTCCTGATTCCAGACATGACAAGTTATTTTTTAAAATTTTTTTATAAAAGATTTTATTTATTTCTTTGACAGAGATCACAAGTAGGCAGGGTCAGGCAGAGTGAGAGGGGGGAAGCAGGCTCCCTGCTGAGCTGAGAGCCCGATGTGGGACTCGATCCAAGGATTCTGGGATCATGACCTGAGCCAAAGGTAGAGGCTTTAACCCACTGAGCCACCCAGGTGCCCCCATGACAAGTTATTTTTTTTAAAGATTTTATTTATTTATTTGACAGAGAGAGAGATTACAAGTAGGCAGAGAGGCAGGCAAAGAGAGAGAGGAGGTAGCAGGCTCCCCGTTGAGCAGAGAGCCCAATGTGGGGCTCCATCCCTGGACCCTGAGATCATGACCTGAGCTGAAGGCAGCGGCTTAACCCACAAACCACCCAGGCACCCGACAAGTTATTTTTGATAGATATATATAGAATGTATTTTCCAGTTACAAGAAAAATGGTTCTGCTCTTTTTAACCTTTTTTAAAAATTACATAATTTTTGTAAATTTAAATTTTATTTTATTTTTTATTTTATTTTTTTTTTTTTAAAGATTTTATTTATTTATTTGACAGACAGAGATGGTAAGTAGGCAGAGAGGCAGGCAGAGAGAGAGAGGAGGAAGCAGGCTCCCCGCTGAGCAGAGAGCCGGATGCGGGGCTCGATCCCAGGACCCTGGGATCATGACCCGAGCCGAAGGCAGTGGCTTAACCACTGAGCCACCCAGGGGCCCCTTAAATTTTATTTTTTAATGTTTTACCTTTATTTTCTTTTTTTTAAAAAGATTTTATTTATTTATTTGACAGACAGAGATCACAAGTAGGCAGAGAGACAGGCAGAGAGAGAGAGAGTAAGAGAGAAGCAGGCTTCCTGCGGAGCAGAGAGCCCGATGCAGGGCTCAATTCCAGGACCCTGAGATCATGACCCGAGCCGAAGGCAGCAGCCCAAACCACTGAGCCACCCAGGCACCCCAATGTTTTACTTTTCAATATACTACTTAGAATATAAACCCCATTCTATTTTGTAAGAAGGTTACCATTTAAAAAATGGTAATTTTCTCATTGTGTCTTCCCCTCTCATTGCTTTATTTTGAATAAAACATTTCACAATAAACATAACTGATGCTTTCCTTTTGATGGTCCCTCTGTTGGGCATATTGTATATGAGCCATGACAATTAGTTTTACAACATTTATTCATGTTTGTTGATATGTTTTATCATAACTAATTTTCCCTCCCTTATCTAGATTCCCCAGCTTTCAGACAGGTGGACACTTAATAAACCATACCCAAGGGATGTATCAAGTACTTCTTAGACATCTCTCAGATCCTTGAGGTCTCATTTTGCCTAGGGATTTGCAATAGGTTCTGCCAGAGGCACCACTGTGACAACTGATGTCCATGGTCTATCTCCTGCTAAGCTCAAGAGGTCACTGGTTTCCAAGTTTATCTATACAATTAATGCACTCCATCAAGTTCTTTTTTTTTTAATATTAACAAACTTATTTTAAAGTTTATATGGAGAGGCAAAGACTCACAATAGTCAACATAGTGTTGAAGGAGAACAAAGCCTGAGGACTGACTTCAAAGTTTACCATAACGATGGGGCGCCTGGTTGGTTGGCTCAGTGGGTTAAGCTTCTGCCTTTGGCTCAGGTCATGATCCCAGGGGCCTGGGGTCGAGTCCCATATTGGGCTCTCTGCTCAGCAGGGAGCCTGCTTCTCCTCATTTCTCTCTCTGTCTGTCTCTCTGCCTATTTGTGATCTCTCTCTCTGTCAAATAAATAAATAAACCTTTAAAAAAAGTATACCATAACGATAATTGGAAGCAAGATATTGTAATACCACAGAAAGACTAGATTAAAGGAACAGAATATATATTATCAATTATATTTTATATTTAATATAAAAGCAAAAGCAATACAAGAGAGCAAAATACAATCTTTCAAACAAATGGTTCTGGAGTAATGGTGAAGCTAAATGTAAAAATATAAAATAAAAATAAAATAAATAATAAAATAAAATAAATCCAGGCAGATATCATACACTCTTCACAAAAATTAACTCAGATTAAATTATAAACCTAAACATGAAACATGTAGAAGGTAATATAGAAGAAAATTTAAATGACCTTGGTTTTGGAAATAACTTTAGCTACAAAAGCACAAGCACTGAATTTAAAAATGTCTACTCTGTGAAACAATGCCAAGAGAATGAAAAGGCAAAGCACAGACTGTGAGAAAAAATTTGCAAAATACACATCTGGCAAAGGACTGTTAATCAAAAAGACACAAAGACCCCTTAAAACTCAACAATCGTGGAAAAACCTGATTACAAATGAGCCAAAGACCTTAGCAGATACCTCACAAAAGAAAATATTACAGATGGCAAATAAGCATATAAAAAGATGCTTCACGTCATATGTCATCAGGAAAATGCAAATTAAAACAAAAAAGAGACACCAGTACATACCCAGAATCCAGAACACTGACAACAGAACACGAAATGTTGGTGAGGATGTGGAGCAACAGGAATGTTCTTCCATGTCTATTGAGAATAAAGAATGGAAAACAACTTGGCAGTTTCTTACAAAACTAAACATATTCTTGCCAGATGATTCAGCAGTAGCAGTTCTTGGTATTTATCCAAAGAAGATGAAACCTATACCCACAAAGATGTCTATAGTAGTTTTATTCATTACTGACAAAAGCTTGGAAGCAACCAAGATATCCTTCCATAGGTGAAAGTTCAAATAAAGTGTAGTACATGCAAACAATGGAATCTTATTTAATGCTAGAGAAATGAATTACCAAGCCATGAAAAGATATGGATATAAATATTTAATAAATATTTGATTTTAGGCTTCTACCAGTCTATCAATAGTAGTAGTATATTTTAACAGTGAATGCTCAGCATTCAAGAATTTACCTAATAAAATATTTGGGGTTCCATATTTTAAATACTTCAACCTCTATGATTATATTCCTAATAATTTTGAATTGGGGTAAATAAACCTTAATTTTTTGTAACTTGTTTCTTATTGCAAAAGAGCTCAATGAAATTTTAGAAAATAAAAATTTACCAAAAAAAAGTTTAGTTTACTATTGCCAAATAATTTAAAACTTTACCTTATATTCAAATACATATATTTTTCTAAATTGATTTATAGGCTACTAAAACCAAAAACTTTTAGTTATACTAGATTTCATATCATGCAATCAATGCCAGAAAGCCATCTGGCGATGACTTGTCTTAAATAGAGTTAAGATGGGTGTTATTACAATGCAAGATGGAAACAAAGATAGTATAACAATTGAGTGTTACATAACTTTTCTGTTTTGAGCAAGTTACTAATCTACAAAAGGCTTTTATCGGTGACACACTTGGGAATTTAACAAAACTTTTAAACTAGCATGTGCGACTCATTCCTGGAAAACAACACAATCAATAACACTTTCTTTAGATGAAATCATGACTATTTCTCCATTTGAATAAAAAAGGGAGCAACCCCAATAAGTTTATTGAACATGAAAAGTTGAAATGCTATAATGCTCCTAAGGAATTAAATGGTCCAGTCATGAATTACCAAAAAAGGATATAAATTACCAAAGTGTTTGTATAATTCCAATGTACAACTGCCCATTATCGTTCCATAGTGTAGGCTTGTACAAGAACTCTATAAAAGAACTCCACTTCTAAACCGTGGAAAATATGTTCCCTTTCCCCCTATATACAACTATTAAGCCATTCATTTAGCTTTTAAAATATCCACTTAATACAGGCTTTTTACTCATTTGCACAAATACCCAGGAAGTGAAGGAGTGTGTTATACAAATATTAAAGGAAAAGATTGCTCTAGGCAGAGCAAGTAAGTATATAGACTTTGTGTGAACAGCTGGTCTGTTACTTTTGAGGAAAAACAAGGAGGCCAATCAGGAGTTCATAGTGGTGGAGAGAGGAAGAACGTATTGATGTATGACCCTCTAGTACATTGAAACGCCTTCAGTTTTTATTTAATATGAAAGGGGAAGATACCAAAAGACTTTCAAAAGCAGAATAAAATCATCTGACTTGATTTTTAGGTTAAGTTGCTGTACCAAAATAAATTTGCAGGGAGAAAGGAGTGCAGTATGTGTGGAAGTGGGGTTATCAATCAAGTCAATAATTCAGGAACATATGATGGTGTTTTTAGCATACTGGGTGGTAATAGAAGTGGTGAGGTATGGTTTTTATTTTGTATCTATTTTGATGGTGAATATTCTGGTGAACAGGATGGGGTATGTGCAGGACAGACAATATCAACATTTATTTTACCTGCACAAACAGAAGGGTGGAGTCTTCATTCCCTGATATGGAGAGAATTCTGAGTTCAAATGTTCTTTCTGATTAAATGGCATAGTGATGATGAGGATTTAGTCAGACAGTGAAAGAGAGCAGTAAGCATAGTGTTAAGCGGTAAGACATTATAATACATTTGAACATCAAAAAAAGATGTGTTGGATCACCCATTTATGTGAGTAAATAAATAAATAAAGCTTCCTGGGGTTCTGATAGAGGTAAAGAAGACTACTATATGATCCAAAGGGGCACGTGCACCAAATGTTTATAGAAAGCAATATCCACAATAGCCAAACTATGGAAAGAACCTAGATGCCCATCAACAAATGAATGGTATATATTTCAAATTCAAGTCAGAGAGGAAAGAAACATCTGGACTCGGTCCTCAGGTACAGGCAGTATTCTGAACTGAGGCTAGAACCAGAGACCATTCTAATGAAAGGCCTCCACAGGTGGGCTCCGACTCAGTTTCCTGTATGTATATTCATTCATGAAATCGCTCTGCGGGTCAACATGCAGAACAAAACCATTTAATAAAAGTGACAATGAGGAGAGGAAAGGGTGGCCAGAAGGCATGTGAATGTGGAGAGGAAGAGCCAGGGGAGGAGGGGGGAGGGGGGGCGGAAAAACTGAGAATCCCTCCCTGTGCTCCTTGCTGCCAGGGAGGTCTGAGGGACTAGTTTCTACCTGGGATCCCAAGTCCAGTACAAAAGTGGCGGGGCCACAGCTCGTGATGAGGGAAGGGGGTCCTCGGCACACGCGCGTGAAGGGGGCTATTGCCCTCGCTGCGGGGGGCACCTCGCCTGGCTCCATCCCCGGCCCGACCCCGTGGGGACCCGGGTGTGGCGCGTCGTCCGGGGTGGTCCCGCTGCCCCGGTGGTCGCGGGAGGCTGGGTCCCGACACCCCCGCGAGCTCGCGGCCCGCGCTTTCTGCTCCATGTGAGGGCGCAGCGCGGTGTCACTTTACCTGCTCGCAGAGGGTCGTCCTGAGAAGCCATGGGGCAGGGCGGGGCAGCGGGCCCTGGGAGCGGGACAGTGCGGCCTCAGGAGCTGGGCTGGAGCGCGGGAGTGCGGGTGTCCTGCAGTGTGGACTGGGCTGCAGCAGAGCACAGCGGAGCTGCGCGCCCCTCCTCCGCCAGCTCCTCCACCTCCTCTCAGACTCTCCGCTGCGTCCTCCGCGAGCTCACTCCCGGATTCTGCAATTAGCAAAGCCCCTTCTCCGGACCGCCCACGCCCTCGCCCACCTCCCCCTCCGTCCTGAGGCGCGGGCCCGGGGCACGGGCACCGGGAAAGCCCGGGGGGCTTGCGAGGGTGGCCAGCGCCAGCGCTGAGCGGCCTCCTAGCCTGGCTCCCCGAGCGGGTGTCCACCTGCTGCCTGGCCGCAAAAACATCATCAGCCCTAAACCCCGGCTGCACTCTCGGGTCACTTCGCTGGCTTCCTGATTGTGCCCAAAGCCGGGAACCAGCTTCCCCAGCACAGGCCTGGGCTGAGATGCTTGCCCGCCATCTGTTTAAGCAGTCTCCTCCTCTCCAGGCAGGGTCCGCCATTGCATGATGGCACCCACGAATCACTTAGACCTGGATGTTTTGGTTTTTTGTTTCTTTTTTGGTTATTGGTTATTCCATGACCTCCATGGTAGGTGATCCACAAAGGGAGTGAAAAGAGGACGCCTGATGCATAGGCATATGGCCATTCTAGAAAAAGAGCTTGGGGTTCTCTGGGAAGCGCGGCATTGGTCCTTGCACTATGGTTTTGCTGCATCAAATAGTTCCTTCTTCTTCAAATATAAATATATAAATATATTGATCAAGTCACTCGCATGTCTTAGGAGAATGTCATACCTTTAGTAGCAAACTTGAAATCTTGGACATTGGTTTTGATTTTTGTTTTGGTTTGATTTGGTTCGGTTTTTGTAATTTTAAAAATCCCTCCAGCCCTTGGCTGTGTCTGACCTGAGTGCTTTCTGCTGTTTCTGCAACAAAACTGTCAGGGCAGCGAAAACTCTCATTGTTCACAGTGGCGCCCCCTTCTGAACACTTTGTTAATAAAATGCTTTTTTTTTTTTTTTTTTTGGCTATTGTAAATGTGAAACAACAATGAGGTATTTCAAAGAGGTGAACCACAGATCAATTTCTCTAAGGGTGGGGTGAGGGTTACTCAAAAAGGAACTTGACAAGGCTTTTAAAGATACCGACAATCATTATAACATAACGTGACTGATTGTTACCGTGCTCTTAACCTGGCAGACACTTGTTGGCTTCCAAGAAAGACGAACATAGTTGAGATGGTTCTAGCGGCCTTCTAGCACAGGGTCTCATGAGGCAGGGATTCTAGCCACTGGCTGTGCGAGGCATGAGGCCTGTTAGTGATTCTATTTTTTCTTCTGCAGAATGGGTCTTTCTGCATTCCAGGTCCTTTCTACCCCAATAAATAATGCGGCGATTCTCTCAGTGAGTTGTACTTTTGGTTTAAACAGCCAACTGTCTCTTAGAAAGGACTTTTGTTTAAAGTCCTTTAAAAAAAAAGTCCTTTCAAAAAAAATTTTTTTTTTAATTTTTATTTTTTAATCCCATATGTTTACTCTGATCCTGGAACTTTGTCATTTTGACCTTATCTGCTGATTAAAATATTCTTCATCATCAGCACCTACTGCTCTCCTCTCCTGGTGGTCTCTCCGGAAGGGGTCTTCTCTAGCTCTTCTAGCAGAGGATGGGCACTTCCCCTCTACCCCTGTTGCCAGACCAACCTTACCTATCCTGCAGGGTCAGGTCGGCCTGGCCTTTTATCTGTTGTTCTCTTCTGAGTGGTTAGTTTTTCATAGATACCGTGCTTTGCTTTTGTCAGGATTTACCCTGGACTATCAAAACCCTTATCTTGTGCCAGTGAATCCTAAGAAACAGTCCTGATGAGAGAACCAGGAACTCGAACAGATCATATTTATCCTGAATGTTCCGTCCAAAATGAAGAATACATTTCTGAGGAGCCTCAAGATGTCTTAGAAGGGAAGTTTCACCAACTCTGTCACGTAGGGGCATCCATTCTGATTCTGTGTCAATGTTCCTACTTTCCCAGCTAGTAATTCTCTTCCTCAGAAAGCCCACTCTCAACCGTTTCCTCTCTCAAAGGCAGTTGCTCTTCGAGTCTGCACATGGCACTTGGGGCCTGCTGGTCGTTGGCTACTGCCCTCTGTACCTTGGGTCTAACAGCTTCGGGGCATCAAGATGAAATCGTCTCTTGTTCTAAGACTTAATATAGTTTGGGGCACATGGTAAGCAATAATCACTTTTTTAGTTGATCCAAGTGTTCGACCTTTCTTAATTATTCTAGTACCACAGTTTACTTGTTCTAAGATTTGTCCTCCCCCCCCCATTCTAATAACTCTTGCACTTGATGACATATCCTAGTTTAACTGACAGCATTTCTCTTTCTTAGTCGAACATAAACTATAGTGCATCTTACCCTTGATGAAAGCTAGGTTGCAATTAAATACTCTATGATGGTGACGATTCTGATATTTGAAATTTTCTGGTAGCTCCCTGTGCCCCCACAGTGTAGTACCTCACCTTCTCGGCATAGTATACAAACCAGCTCACCCCCAGTGTTAACCCCGGGGCTCAGCCTCCATCCCCAGGTGATGCTGCCAGATCAGCTGCCCGTTGTCCTGAACTTGCTGTAGATTCCCGAATGCACGGTGCTGCCTCCTGGCACTTTGAAAGTGACACACTCATCCCCATTCTTCGCTTTGCCCTTGTCTATCACCTCCCCTCAAAATCTGTTCCTAAGTGCCTTTTCCCAGCTCCAACCTACCCTTGGCAGTCTTTTATCTCCCTGTGGTAAAACCTGTCACACTGCACCATGGACATGCCCGTTGTCCCCCTGAGAAGAGAAAAGGGACAGTGAGGGCCCCCCAGCATTTGCAGCTCTAGTGCAGAGCCCCATGCCTGGCTTGCAGGAAATGCCAGATCATGAAGACAAACGGAGATCATCCTCTGGCTAAAACCAGCTCTTCTTTGCCTACCGCAGGATCTGGATCAATACAGAGCAGCCCGTTATTATTGCTGTTTTTCTAGGGATTTTTTACCCATATATTTCCCAGGTCTTGACTCTTTTTGTAGCACTTTAATTCAGGCTTCAACCACTTCCTAGTCAGATCAGGTGAAATCATTTTCCTTCCCATAGCCTCGGTGTATTTCACACCTAGTAAATCTTTTTTGAAAGAGCTTATTTACCCATTTGACAGATCAAAAGTAGGTAGAGAGGCAGGCAGAGAGAGGGGTGGGGGAGCAGGCTCCCCGCTGAGCAGAGAGCCCGATGTGGGGCTCCATCCCAGGACCCTGAAATCATGACCTGAGCCGAAGGCAGAAGCCTAAACCACTGAGCCACCCAGGAGCCCCCATATCTCGTAATTTTTAATCAACGTGCAAAAAGTATTGTACATATTGATGAAGTTCAAACAAATTCTGTGAAACCGTAGATGGACTTAAAGATACTATTATGTATCAAATATTGTAAAAATTAAGCAAGGAAATAGCAAACATAAAATAACCAAAGCATACAAACTTGGGTAGATACAATAGGTGTGATCATGTTCTACTTCATAAAGAGATGAGTTAATAGATAAATAGAAGTAACTAGACTTTTTAGACGTTAATAAAACTTTGCCTGTTATTTCTTAGCTATATAAAATATATGGTTTTCTAACAGAAACGCTTATCTTAAAAATATTTAAAAATAAATTTCAGGCTACTCATAAGGTTCTATTTACTTTTCCACTGAAGGAAAAGCTGGTTGTTGTAGTTGTAGTTGTTTGTTTGTTTTAGTCTCCTCCTAGTTTTTATTATTATAATGTGGAATGAGGAATGTTAAATTGAAAAGTGAATTATTTTATAGACAAAATTCATTACTTGATTCACTTCCTGGTACAGCAGATGGAACTCCTGAAAACATGCCCTTTTGCCTTACAGAAGTGTAACAGTTATGCTTACTTCTGAAACATGCTTGGTGGTGGCCCTAAATAGTGACACCATACTAAACATTTTGAATATTTGCAATTACTTTTTATAGTCATAGGGCTCCAAAAGGCACTGCTAGTCTCTTAGTAGGTATTTCAATAAAGCTAAAAGTTGCCTGACTGTTTAAAAATATTAACAAGGCACAAAACATGGCAGAAGTATTGTCCTCAGATATTATTTTTTTCCATATGCTCCTGATTCCAGACATGACAAGTTATTTTTTTAAATTTTTTTATAAAAGATTTTATTTATTTCTTTGACAGAGATCACAAGTAGGCAGGGTCAGGCAGAGTGAGAGGGGGGAAGCAGGCTCCCTGCTGAGCTGAGAGCCCGATGTGGGACTCGATCCAAGGATTCTGGGATCATGACCTGAGCCAAAGTTAGAGGCTTTAACCCACTGAGCCACCCAGGTGCCCCCATGACAAGTTATTTTTTTTTAAATATTTTATTTATTTATGACAGAGAGAGAGATTACAAGTAGGCAGAGAGGCAGGCAAAGAGAGAGAGGAGGTATCAGGCTCCCCGTTGAGCAGAGAGCCCAATGTGGGGCTCCAACCCAGATCCCTGAGATCATGACCTGAACTTAAGGCAGCGGCTTAACCCACAAACCACCCAGGCACCCGACAAGTTATTTTTGATAGATATATATAGAATGTATTTTCCAGTTACAAGAAAAATGGTTCTGCTCTTTTTAACCTTTTTTAAAAATTACATAATTTTTGTAAATTTAAATTTTATTTTTTAATGTTTTACCTTTCTTTTCTTTTTTTTAAAAAGATTTTATTTATTTATTTGACAGACAGAGATCACAAGTAGGCAGAGAGACAGGCAGAGAGAGAGAGAGAGAGAGAAGCAGGCTTCCTGCGGAGCAGAGAGCCCGATGCAGGGCTCAATTCCAGGACCCTGAGATCAAGACCCGAGCCGAAGGCAGCAGCCCAAACCACTGAGCCACCCAGGCACCCCAATGTTTTACTTTTCAATATACTACTTAGAATATAAACCCTATTCTATTTTGTAAGAAGGTTACCATTTAAAAAATGGTAATTTTTTCATTGTGTCTTCCCCTCTCATTGCTTTATTTTGAATAAAACATTTCACAATAAACATAACTGATGCTTTCCTTTTGATGGTCCCTCTGTTGGGCATATTGTATATGAGCCATGACAATTAGTTTTACAACATTTATTCATGTTTGTTGATATGTTTTATCATAACTAATTTTCCCTCCCTTATCTAGATTCCCCAGCTTTCAGACAGGTGGACACTTAATAAACCATACCCAAGGGATGTATCAAGTACTTCTTAGACATCTCTCAGATCCTTGAGGTCTCATTTTGCCTAGGGATTTGCAATAGGTTCTGCCAGAGGCACCACTGTGACAACTGATGTCCATGGTCTATCTCCTGCTAAGCTCAAGAGGTCACTGGTTTCCAAGTTTATCTATACAATTAATGCACTCCATCAAGTTCTTTTTTTTTTTAATATTAACAAACTTATTTTAAAGTTTATATGGAGAGGCAAAGACTCACAATAGTCAACATAGTGTTGAAGGAGAACAAAGCCTGAGGACTGACTTCAAAGTTTACCATAACGATGGGGCGCCTGGTTGGTTGGCTCAGTGGGTTAAGCTTCTGCCTTTGGCTCAGGTCATGATCCCAGGGGCCTGGGGTCGAGTCCCATATTGGGCTCTCTGCTCAGCAGGGAGCCTGCTTCTCCTCATTTCTCTCTCTGTCTGTCTCTCTGCCTATTTGTGATCTCTCTCTCTGTCAAATAAATAAATAAACCTTTAAAAAAAGTATACCATAACGATAATTGGAAGCAAGATATTGTAATACCACAGAAAGACTAGATTAAAGGAACAGAATATATATTATCAATTATATTTTATATTTAATATAAAAGCAAAAGCAATACAAGAGAGCAAAATACAATCTTTCAAACAAATGGTTCTGGAGTAATGGTGAAGCTAAATGTAAAAATATAAAATAAAAATAAAATAAATAATAAAATAAAATAAATCCAGGCAGATATCATACACTCTTCACAAAAATTAACTCAGATAAATTATAAACCTAAACATGAAACATGTAGAAGGTAATATAGAAGAAAATTTAAATGACCTTGGTTTTGGAAATAACTTTAGCTACAAAAGCACAAGCACTGAATTTAAAAATGTCTACTCTGTGAAACAATGCCAAGAGAATGAAAAGGCAAAGCACAGACTGTGAGAAAAAATTTGCAAAATACACATCTGGCAAAGGACTGTTAATCAAAAAGACACAAAGACCCCTTAAAACTCAACAATCGTGGAAAAACCTGATTACAAATTAGCCAAAGACCTTAGCAGATACCTCACAAAAGAAAATATTACAGATGGCAAATAAGCATATAAAAAGATGCTTCACATCATATGTCATC
>NW_028133888.1:0-46363 GCF_964662115.1 Mustela nivalis | reverse complement strand
ACAGTGAAGACATAGATCATACTGAACTTCAGTATGGTTTCAATTAACAATAATCGTGCCTCGGATAAACCTCATTGGCTGCGATACTGCCACTGTGCAAAGCTTGAACTTCAGTATGGTATTACGAATAAAAATTAGTCAACTTCTTTTATATCTTTTTTCCTATTCTCTTTTTCTTAGAAAAATCACTTACACTGCCATCATCATCATCATCATCATCACAGCCCCCTATTCTGAATGCCTACTATGTACCAGTCACAGCTTTAGGTACTCCCTCTGCATTATCTCTATTCCTCCCAACCGTCTGCTACAAAGGTGGTATTATTTCCATTCACAAATGGAGAAGCTCTGGCTTAGTGAATAGAAGTTAAGTAATTTGCCCAAATTTATACAGCTGGTAAGGAAAAGAGTCAGAATTTCAACCTAGATGTTGACATCATAGCATCTGCTCTTTCCTGCTGTCAGCTATTTTACCACAGTGCAAAATATGCCATTGAATCATATGATAATGTTATAAAAGAGTTTCCGTATTCTCTATTTAATCCTGTGCCTATTTCGTAGACCTGGAAACTGAGATCCACAGAAGTTCAGCTCTCTCCTGTTTCTACAGCTGATTTATGAGAATCTTTGCTTGGGAGCTAGCACTTATGAATACAAAATAGTCAGATTCCTTCTCCCTTAAAAACCAATGAAGGTGCAATTATAGGGACAGGCTATGAAGCATAAAAATATCTCTACCAGAGTATGATACCTTTATAACTTTCGACTTTAACTTGTACTTGGCTCAGCTTTCTCTTTAACCTTTGGAGGATTTGGTGAATTTTTGAAATATTTAATTTAAGTCTGTTCTTTGGTTTCTCTTTGCTCTATATCCATAGGATCACATTTTAGTTATCCTTTTCTGCTACAACTGTTCCAAGGAAATGATACCTGATTTATCAAAATCAACACTGGCATCATATGTACTATTGTAGAACACCAATCTCCTACTTTTTTTTTTTAGCTTATTTTTCTTCTTCTTCTCATTTTTAGAAAGATTAAAAGATAATTTTCTTTTTATCCCCTCAATAACTTACTACTCCCCAAAATGATAGAAAATTGAAAGGATGTTTGCTTTTTTTTATATTAAAAATTTGGCTAAAATGAAATGTAATTTTTGCATCCTCAATGACATTCTTCATCTCTGTTGTGGAATTGCTTAGAATGGTCTTTGTATGTATTTACAAACAAGTGCATTTATTTATAATCCCAAGCTACCTGTTGAGGATGTGAATAGTTTGAACAACTTAATAAGAAAATTGATATATACAAATAGAGTTGATGGGTGTTTTATTCTGTGTCATGACAAATGTAGAAAACATAACAGCACTCTCATTATTTAAAACTTAAGTAAAAAGCAAGTAATATCTAAAAAAAGTAGGGGCGCCTGGATGGCTCAGTGGGTTAAGCCTCTGCCTTCAGCTCAGGTCATGATCTCAGGGTCCTGGGATCAAGCCCTGCATGGGGCTCTCTGCTCAGCAGGGAGCCTGCTTCCCCTTTTCTTTCTGCCTGCCTCTCTGCGTACTTGTGATCTCTCTCTGTGCCAAATAAATAAATAAATAAATAGAAATCTCTTTAAAAAGTAATGTCTGTCAAAATTCAGGAATCCTAATGAAGCCTAAAACAGTAGAGTAATGCTCTAGTCTGGACTTTTTTAGAAATCCAGGAAAAATAGCACATGTAAATGTGTAATTCATATTAACAAAAAGTAATTTATTCACATTCTTTTAATGATCTCCCTCTGTTCTTCCTTTTCCCTAAACACATACATATAAACCTTTCTAGAAAACAGTCTAGCGACTGAAGAGTGCCTGAAAAATAAGGGAAGTGATTGGCCTGCTCCAGTTGCCACTTAGAGTAACAAGAAGAGCAAGTTTCAAAGAGAAATTGGATGGGTTTGGTTAATGTTGGGCAGTGGCTGAATTACACAATTGTCATTATAGGTTGTTTTCAGAGGTCTTTAAATTTTATGTGCTTTTTAAAAATCCCATATAATCTGACCTTAACCCCACAGTGCCTCTGTTACCTGTGTAATATTATTGTTCCTTATGTCGTGCTCCAAGGTCTACTGGCAAGATCTTGATCCTAGAGTTCACACTGCAGATGTTTAGAGAGATACTTGTCTGATGTTACAGAATCTGTGATGAAATGTGGACTCACATTTCTTTAGGGGGTAAAATCAAACACATATTAAGCCAAAAGTTCTTAAGCTTGGTGCATCAAAATCACCTGCAGGGTTTGTAAAAACAGATTGTTAAACCCTGTTCTCTAGAATTTTTGATTCAGTAGGTTTGGGGAGGGAGCAGACTATCGGTAATTCTAAGAATTTCCCAGATGATGTTGCTGGACTGGTTTTGGGATTATACTTTGAGAAGACCTGCATTAAGCATTTTAGGGCTGCTCAATCAATACTAGAGTAGGAGTTTCTAGTTTATTTTATTTAAACAATGGGAATACTTCTTTTACTTCTAGGTATATGATAGCTATATCTTCCCTCCATGCTTTCTATTCCTCAATGAGGTTCTTATACTTTTTTTTGGTTTTGGTTTGTTCTTTGAAGCAAAGTCTTAATTTTCCCTTTGAGATGTATACAGTCTGTTCAATATTTATCTCTTCTTGGATAGCAGAAAGATAAAGTGACATTTTTTATTCACTGTTGGAATTTTGACCTACATGTCTTGAATCAAGTAAGTTGCACTTATTTTGCTACATGTGAAATAAAAAAGTGAGGATATTTTTAGCATTTTTTAAATCAATAGACTATTGTTTAGGGAAGTTTAAGGTTTGCAGAAAAATTGATCAGAAAGTATACAGTCCCCATTATTATGTCTCTCCTTCCCCCCACAGGTTTCCCATTATTAATGCCTTGCATTAGTGTGGTACATTTGTCAAAATTGGTGAACCAATATTGATACATTAAGGAATATGGATTCTAGAGTAGCACAGAGCCAAAGATAAGTGCTAGTTCTGAAACTTACTACTTGGTCCAGTTATTTATCCTATATAAATTAGGTATAAATGGACATAGTAACAATGGGCTCACATGGCTGTTAAGAATGTAAAATGTAATATATATATAATTAATTCATGCATATATTTACAACTTAACAATTAATAGTTGCCTTGCTTGCTTTGCAAGCCTGCGGTGAGAATCAAATGAGACAGTAATTTGGAAAGCACTTTGAAAATTGAAAATAAATATATGGTATTATTCTAATGTATCACTGGCCTACAAAAACACTGCTCCAACATTTCATTTAGGAGAAGACACACCAGACCATTATTCAACAAGATAATATCATATGTGATCCTTTTATCATTCAAAGAATGTTTACAAAGTCTATGAAACCAAAGCCATTAGGAAGGTTTTGTTTTCTGGTTAAGTTGTTAACTTAACTATTACATGTTAAAACCCAGAATTGTACACACAAATTACGTCTACTTGAGACAACTTGTAGGATTTTTAATGGTAATTTTGTTCATGTATAACATTAGAACTTATGGAAGAATTTAGCCTATAATGTATTAAGTATTTTAAAGTAATTTTTCAGTTAATATTTTTATCACATTTGTAGGTTTCCAGTTTTAGGGAAAATTTTACCAAAATCCAGATAAATGTTTATCTTCTTTCCAGACCACAAATTATTTAATAGATCAATTCTATGCCAATAATTTAAATGTATAGAATTTTAATGGGATGGCATCAATCAAAGAAAATAATCTACAAAGTTTTTCAATTTTTCTAAACATAATATTTTTCAAGAAATATTACCTATACTAATTTCTCAGGTCTTTAGTGGTGAAGGCTCTATCTTTGAATCATTTCAAAGTCTAAGCAAATCCTCAGACTTCTCTGTCTTAAAGGTGGCAGACAGTATTGTCCATCAATCCAGTTTCATGGATAAAAACTCGTCAATGTTTCTTGCCCTTAGATTGAACTGCCTCCTTTTTTGTATCCAAAATGATTGTCAGTGAAGAAATCATAATTTTCCCTTTTCCATCTGGAGTGCTGAAAAACAGAACTTCTGTTCTTTAACATGCATATTACAGAACAGTGGGCAAAAGAAATTCTTTTGATACAGACAAAGTATTAAGACCAAAGAATATTTTATATTTGTTTATTTCTTTGTAATAAATCATCTTATGGGAATGGAATAGTTTAAGCCTGTCATTTTGCCCTTCTAATGAGAGTAACCAAACCCATATGTTCACAGATTAAAGAAACATCAATACATGATAAATGGCCAGAAAGGTCCCTTGGCTTCCATCAACAGAGTGTTGAAGGAACCCTGGAAGAGCACATAAGGTTAATGACTGGTCAGCATCCTAGAGCTAATAAATAGCACAGAAATTATCCTAAACTGACCATGTAGGTACAAACAAGTTTCTTGTTACTCTTCTTGTGTTTCCTCCAGCTTATTTTTTCTAGAGATAGAATTGCAAAATAGCCCATTGGTAAAGATCCCAACAGAGGGTAACTCAGAATGGAAATGGTTAATTCTAAATGGTGTGATACTGTGATGGTGTAGACCTAAACTACAGTTTTTGTAAATTTTAACAGCATTTGTTTTTTATTTTAATTTAGTAATGTAATTACTAAACATGAAATGAAATTTATTCTATCTTAAGAATTAAGACATTGAATAGAAAAATAACTTAAAATACCTACAAAGCAATATTTGTGTAAATTTTTGGGGTAGAGATACAAATCATGAAGCTCCCAATGATGACTTTTTAAACAGGTATATATGCTGTGCCAGGCAATGTTTAAGATCCTATACATTCTATATCACTTTAAGGTACCACAGTATTTCCATGAATTAGATACTTGTTTCTATTTTTCAGATTGGAGATTAAAGAGCAGAGAGGTTAAGGAACTTGTCTAAAGTCATTCAGCAAGGAAATTTAAAGCTGAATTTTAAATCCTGTTCTAGAAAACTATAAAGTCATTACTCTTCTCACTATAGAATGAGGTATAATATTTAAGATACAAAATGAAATGAAGATATTTCATCTTAAATGCTCAAGATTTTCTTACAGTGAAAGGATTTGTATCACTAGCATTTTTCAATGCAAATTCAAATATCAGATTTGTTCAGAATACCAACATTGTTCAAAATAGTCAAAACATGCAAACTTTCTGCCTAGGTAAATGTCACCTAAGTGCATATACCTTTGTCTTTAATCCACTGCATTTTAGTTAGGACTGAAAAAGAATGGCAATGTTAGTATTTTACTTGACAGTTTACAAAAGAATCCCATATGTGTATCTGTTTGGTGATCCATGGACCTTGGCATATGTTAAGCCATATGTGCTATGCTCACTTGTGGCCCATTGTCTACTCTCTGGGCCCACCTCATCACTCCCATGAAGGAGTTTTTGCATTTCATTCAGGATTTGAGCTAAAGAAAAATATTAATAGAATGTTAGAATTTCTAGCTAAATTTGAATATTGCTTGAGCAATATCCTGAAAGTGGCCATAGAAAATTGAAGTTAGAGGCATGTCACAAAAGTGTAAACATATCTAATGCATAAAACCAATGTTTTCAGTAGTGAAATGAGCTTAATCTCACAAATATTTATTAATAGTTTTCAGATATAATTAATAAAACTGTAAGTAAACTAGAAAGTATTGCAAAAATTCTTCCTGACTTCAAATAGTTGCCCTGGAACAAAGGGAAATATACTTCTTAAAACTAAAATTCACTCATTTCCATCAGGTCCTGCAAACTGAAATTAATATTCAATTGAGAAAGTTGTTGGGTTTCTTTTTCTCTTACATCCTTGTTCTACTTCTCTCCTGCTCAAACTTCCATTTTCTTTTCTTTCTTTATTTATTTCTTTTCAGCATAACAGAATTCATTGTTTATGCACCACATGCAGTGCTCCATGCAATACATGCCCCCCATAATACCCACCACCTGGCTCCCCCAACCTCCCACCCCCCCGCCCCTTCAAAATCCTCAGATTGTTTTTCAGAGTCCAAAGTCTCTCATGGTTCATATCTCCTTCCAATTTCCCTCAACTCCCTTCTCGTCTCCATCTCCCTATGTCCTCCATGCTATTTGTTATGCTCCACAAATAAGTGAGACCATATGATAATTGACTCTCTCTGCTTGACTTATTTCACTCAGCATAATCTCTTCCAGTCCTGTCCATGTTGCTACAAAAGTTGGGTATTCATCCTTTCTGATGGAGGCATAATACTCCAGAGTGTATAAGGACCACATCTTCCTTATCCATTCGTCCATTGAAGGGCATCTTGGTTCTTTCCAGTTTGGCGACCGTGGCATTTTCTTATTGTTCTTTTCCTTCTGAGTTTTGCTAAAGAAACTGTTCACACTAGCAAGGTGAAGAAAGAGTATCTGCCTTCCCATGTACTTGTTCTGTTTCAGTTCCACTGTCCTGGGTTGAGGAAGTGTCATTTTTCCAAGTTTTTCCGTTTGGGAGGGAAACTACACTAATTTCCCAGCATGTTGGAAGAAGCGAAAATTATTGGAAAACTTACTATCTATAGAATAAGCATATTGTTTTCATAGGACTCTTTACATTGTTTAGAAATAATCAGTTTGCATATATGTATTCCACAGTAAACTATGAACAACTTAGGACGGACAACATGGTCATATATATATACACATTCTCAATATTTTATGCAGGGTTTAGCATGTGTTAGATTTTTAGAAAAAAAAATGCATGGGAAAAAAATCTTGTTCCTTCCTGTATTTCTGAGGGGGGTCGATTGGGGCTTAGCACCTACAAATATAGTAACTTGGATAGAGCGATCTGAAATAACCATCTCTGTGGTGTAGCTGTCCCCTAAATTGCAAACACCACAACAGCATTAATCAAAAAGTAAGGTGAAAAAAGATAATATACAGTCTTCTAAATTATATCAGCATAGAGGAGATTAGGGACTATTTTTGAAAGACTAAATTAGAAAAAATGCATTTAAGGCAATGCTTCTATTTCAGTATAAATTTAGAACATTTATCTGTTACTAAATGGAGTAGCAGTTCTCGAGTCTTTGTGAAAATTTAATTCAACAATTCAAGTAATATTTGGTGCTTCACAAATGATAAAATATTTTGGTTTTGGTCAATATAGAACATTGTAGTTTATGAATTACTTTTCTGTGTTTTAGCCATTTTATTCTTTACAAAAATACTGAACAATATATATGGGGTTATTTTTTCTTTTCTGATGAAGGAAATCAGAGAAATTACCTTGTAGTTAGATGGTGCTGATCTTCCCACACTCGGACACTTAAAAATATGTCTCTGTTCTCTAAGCTGTGCAAAAGCAGGGCACCTCTGTCTTGCTCATTGCTCTATTTGTTATCACATTGCACAATCATCAGACCATAGTAGGTGCAAAAAAATTAATAACCCAAAACAAATTGGTGATTGCTGTTTCTGTTGCATACCAAGAGATTGTAATTGGTATTAGGGATATACAAAATGAAGACAAATTTTTGCACTCAAGTTCCTCACAGTATATTAAAAAGTTGCAATGGAAAAATAACAAAGACAAGAGAGGGAGAGAGGAAGGGAGGGGGAAAGAAGGCTAACAGAAAGTAAGAAATTATAGCCTTCCCTGGTAGGCAGGAAATGGCTCCCTAAAGATGTTTACTCCCTGGGACCTGTGAATCTGTTACTATCCATGACCCACTGGACTTTGCAAAAGTGATTGACATTCTGGATCTTGACAGGATATTATTTGGGATTCTTACAGTGACTTCTATATAGTCATATGAAGTCTTAAAATTAAAGAAACATTCCCAGCCGTGGAAAGAGAAGATGAGAAGATTCACAGAGGGTCAGAATGATGTGAGGTGAAAATGAGTCAACCTGCAATTGCAGTCTTTAAGGATAAAGCGAAAGGGTCAGAAGCCAGGAAATCAGGGGAAACTAGTAGCTGGGGAAAAAAAAAAAAAAAAAAAAAGCACAAAACAGATTCTCCCTTAAAAAGGAACACAGCTCTGAGGCCACTTTGATTTTAGCCAGTGAGATTTGTGTTGAATTTCTGAACCACAGAATGGTAAAATAATAAAGTTGTATCACTTAAGCATCTAAATTTGTAGTAATTTGTTACAGGAGCAATAGAAAATTAATGCACTTTCCACATGAATGGCACAAGAAATGTAAAACAGAAAATACTCTGCATGAGAATTGAAAGAGAGAAAAGTGCCATCTTAATTCCAAATTCTACTACATATAGCACAAACAGATTGAAATTACAGATGAACCTGGCAGTCTACATGTCAGATCTCTCATTTGAAAGAAGAGATTCTGTATCACATGTAATAAAACATATGAACCAGAAGAGAGTTGGTATCACACGAATTCCTCAAGGCTTGACAGGAAAATGGCTAAGAAAAGTGTAGGCTGTGAGATCCCAAAGAACTATTTCAACAAACAGTTGAACAACTGTTCAAATAGTTGTACAACAAATAGCGCTTTTTTCTTTCTTTCTTTCTTTTTTTTTTGCCAAAGGTCAGCAGGTTTTATGGTCCAAGAGCTCCTAATAGATAGCCTGCTGGCACTTGTGGTCTGGCAGGGAGCAGTTTTTAAGATTCTTCTCTGATGCACAATATATTTAATGATCAAAATTGGACCTGAAAACTCAGGTGACTGTCAAGTCATACTTAAGATGGAGAGCTCTTTGTGCAGGCTGTAACAAACTAAGAGACACTGTTCTCATTTAGTAGTAAAGTTGTTTGTTGTCTCAGTGACTATTTAGGAGATAAAATGGTCTTAAGAATCAAATCTCTTCCTACTCTGGAAAACACACGGTAACACTGGGTTTATTTTTATTTTTATTTATTTTTTTTAAAGATTTTATTTATTTATTTGACAGAGAGAAATCACAAGTAGATGGAGAGGCAGGCAGAGAGAGAGAGAGGGAAGCAGGCTCCCCGCTGAGCAGAGAGCCCGATGCGGGACTCGATCCCAGGACCCTGAGATCATGACCCGAGCCGAAGGCAACGGCTTAACCCACTGAGCCACCCAGGCGCCCAACACTGGGTTTAAAAGTTAATTCAATACCTTTGTCCCAAAGAGCATAATCTATGTGAAGGTGAATTTCTATTGAAATCACCCTGGTGCTAGATCATACAAACTCTCCTATGCCAGTTACTTATTGATTATGTCTCTCCGCTCCTATCCTGTGCTCTCTTTTGTATTGCTAAGGGACTGAAATGATACCAGTATTTTTGTAAATTCCCAGAATTTACAAATTACAAATTTTTACCAATTACAAATTAACAAATTATAAATTTTCTTATTTATGTAAAGTCCCACTGACTTTAAGTTCAGGGTCCTAGGGTACAGGGTACAGTTCCTATCAAGGGAACACTGGCAAGGAAAAGGGAAAGGCCATTTTTTCTGCTTCTTTTATTGTCTGTATAGCGTCTGTAACAGTGTGGTGGTGATGTCAGTATTACTAGTGTGAGAGAGGTCACCTGAGTTTCCATGAAGCAGCAATGGTAAGAGAGTAAAAGGTAGTGGCAACACCCTCAGGAGGCTGAAGCACATGTGAAATTATAGGCTAAGACATGGGACTGTGATACCCTTTGACTGCTGCTTACCACCCTTCTTCCTCTTCAGTCTCGTTCCCCTGTCTTTTAGCATTCTGTCCTTCCTGTCTGTCATCATCCATTCCTTGTTTTTTATTCCTGTCAGCTTGATATCTCTAGAATGGTTCCTATTTCCTAACTATACCTAAACTCATTTGGTGTTTGTAAAAGAAATGAACTCAGAATAGGCTTTCAAGGTTTGGAATCTAGGTGTGTTAACTGGTTGTCATCTGAAAGATAGGACTTTGTTGCCAGTGAATAATAGGCTACTTCAATGTTAATAAAGGAAAACTGTATGTAAATTGGATGAAATTAAAGACAGGGTATAGAGGCAGAAGATAGTTATTTTACTTGGTTTTATGATGGGATGATTATTATGTGGACTGTGGGATGGATGTGTTCTTTGATTATGGTAGAGAGCACCATAAGTGACCAGTCAGGAAAAATGAAACCACCTGAGATATGATGATTTCCTGCTTCCCTGTCCAGAGGCACCATGTACACAGAAAAACAGATCTTTCTGACTTCCACCTTCCAACCCCTCATTCTTATTTTTCTCTGGCAGAGCCTAAACAATTAAGATGGTAGGGGATTCATGGAAACTAAGTTTGCAAGCTTCCAACTCCCAGCAATATAGGGGATATCACAAAAGACTGAAACAGATTAACCAGCTCAGTGATTAAATTATTAATGTGTTTTATAGTTGGTTCTAAAGATGATATATAAACATATCCCAGTTCAAAAATGAAGGAATTTTTTTTAAAAAATCTTATTTTTGAGTGAAATATCAGACCCAAAGAGATCTCTCATTTTTTAAGGGTGAAAAGCAAAATATAAGAGCAAAAAATTAAAAGAATGAAAGGACCCAGGAACTTTTATAGCATGTAGAGAGGAAAATATACATGTAAGAGGTGACAAATATATGTCTAACAGTTCTATATACTATAGAAAATACTAGAAACTCCACATAGTATCTATGAAAGTCAGAGAGAAGCACATTTCAAATAATGTCTATAAAAGTCAAGGAAACATGCCTCCAATATAAAAGCAAAATAGTAAGATTTTAGATTAGATGAAAAGGCAAGAGAAGGAGATTATAAGGTAGCAGTCTAGAAGTCAGTTTAAAAGGAAAGTGGAGCTTGGAGGATTTACTAGAAATTGTTTAAATATAACATAGATGATAAAACAATTTTTAAATGTTTAAATAGCAGATAATGGGAGCTATCATGTGAAACCCTAAAGTAATATTGTGATGTACAGATTTGAAAAAAAAATAACAGGAAACAGGAAAAGCACAAAGGGATTAAGAGGATTAAAACAGAAAAAGTGAGTGCTGCATAATTGAAGTGTCAGGATTAAGTGAAAATAATAATTTGTGGTTAAGAAATACTACGCAAAATAGTTCTTAAAGAACACTCAAATAAAAAGTGTCAGGACATAAGATGACTTTTCCTCTGTCTTCATTTCATTTTTACGTAAGGCAAACACATACATTAATATTTTGTAGGCATGAGTAAAGATGGAAAGTACATTACAGATACAGATGTCTGTTCTATATTTATTTATTTAAAATTTTATTTATTTATGAGAGAGAGAGAGAGTGCTCAGGTGAGCTGGGGGAGGAAGAAAGGGAGAAGGAAAAGCAGACTTCCTGCTAAGCATGGAGCCCTGAGAAGGCTCAATCTCATGACCCTGAGATCATGACCTGAGCTAAAACCAAG
Organism: Mustela nivalis; assembly: GCF_964662115.1. Taxonomy (NCBI): domain Eukaryota; kingdom Metazoa; phylum Chordata; class Mammalia; order Carnivora; family Mustelidae; genus Mustela; species Mustela nivalis. The sequence goes on along the minus strand of NW_028133888.1, from coordinate 35,024 downwards.
TGGATATTTAACCAACTGTGCCACACAGACATCCTTTTTCTATATTTAAAATGAAAACATCATTAAAATATATTATGGCACAGGGCGCCTGGGTGGCTTAGTGGGTTAAAGCCTCTGCCTTTGGCTCAGGCCATGGTCCCAGGGTCCTGGGATCGAGCCCCGCATCGGGCTCTCTGCTCAGCAGGGATCCTGCTTCTCCCCCTCTCTCTGCCTGCCTCTCTGCCTACTTGTGATCTTAAAATATATATATATATATATATATAGATAGATAGATAGATAGATATAGATATAGATATAATGGCAGCAGTGCCTGGATGGCTCAGTGGGTTAAGCCTCTGCCTTCAGTTCAGGTCATGATCTCAGGGTCCTGGGACTGAGCCCCGCATCGGACTCTCTGCTCAGCAGGGAGCCTGCTTCCTTCTCTCTCTCTCTGCCTGCCTCTCTGCCTACATGTGATCTCTCTCTCTTTCTGTCAAATAAATAAGTAAAATCTTTAAATAAATAAATATATATACAAAATGGCAAATTTTACAGTTTTTCATATTTTTAAGAAGAAAAATTTTGTAACAGTTGCATTACATTAAACTTTCCTGAAGAATGGTATGAAAAACATAAATTTACATGAATCTGTAATATTTATTTTTAGGAAAAATATATTTCTGATGATAAAGTATCAGAAAATATAATAATAGTAATAGAGAAAATTTAAATGGAGCTCCTTATGTGCTAGTGCCATCTATTATTTTACATATACTTAGTATGTGCTTGCAATAATGCTCTAAAAGTTCTTCTTATCTTCCTTTTTACAGAGGAGGAAACTAAACCACAGAAAGGCTAAGTAACTTTATCATAGACCCAGCACAATCAGTTGAGTTGGAATTTAATTGCCGACAACCTATATTAAGAGTCTGTGTACTCAACTAATATGTAGGACTGTGTCCCACATTTTGACCCTGTGTAATGCCTGCAATTTCTTAAGTTATCTATACCATATTTATTACTCAAGATATTTGAAGTATTCCATAACGTAGTCATTTATTTCAGTTCAAAATTCAATACTTAGGTTAAGTTTTCTGATTGCCATTGGAAGAAAACAAATGGAACAGACATTTGTTGGATGATTACTCTGTTTTAAACTCAGTGACAAAAGTTTATAATTAAAAAAATATAAAAAGAAAAAAACCCTGTTTTTATATCTCTATAGGTTTCTAGTCTTAAAGTGGTAATTTGGCAAATGAACAAATGTTGGTTTACAGTTGCAAGTGCTAAAACAAAATTATTGTAGATGGAGTACAGAGGGAGAAATTAAGCAGGACCTCCTTCACTAAAGTACTAGCAATGAGTATTGAGATGACTGATATGAGAGGTTTTAAAGATAAAAAATAGTAAAAATAGTAACTGACATTTATTGAATATTTTTAATGTACCAGGTACTTTCATAAGTGTCTCACATGGATGTTATTACTTAATTCTGATTGTAAAACCTGCTAGCAGGCTACATTAACTTTATAGATAAGGGGAACTTAGTGGCAGAAAGCTCCATAAGTAACCAATGGAATATGACAAAAGTGACATTGTGTGATTTAAGATAAATGGCTACTTCTGCTTCTGTCTTCTTGGAGTGTTGAATTGAAACTGCCAGAGAAGGAAGTCAGGTTACTCTCTGAAGCATGAGAGGTCATGTGAATCTAAACCAAAATACCTCAGCCAGGAGCCAGCACCAACTGGCAGAAATCAAGGGAAGTCTTCTTGAATCCAGTCACTAATGGGTGATATGCTGGTAAATGTTTAACAACCAGCTCTAGGGGAACAAGAAAGCCTGATTTGTAGCATTTGGCACTTTCTGTGTAAAGGCACCACAAGAAAGTTTATCTCATATGGTACCCGTAACATTTGGTACCTGCCAGATAAATATTGGTGTTTCCTTTTAATAAGTGAAATAACAGGCATAGATATATATGTAGTTTTCTTATTTGGGTATGTAAATGGGGAAAAGGAAATTCAGACTTTATTGTGACCCCTCATGCCATTGTAGGCATTGTAAAATGCTACTACTAATCAATGTGTTTAAAAAATTTTAACCAGACACATAAATATGTTTAATACAAAAATTTTATTTTGACTAAGAACTTATTTATTTTAACTACTAACATGAGGTGTCCTCTATATTTTTGTTCATATGAAGTGTTGTGAAATCAGTCCATAGGAGTTACTGATAATTTTTTTATTACTCTATTATTAATGAGAAGATGTATACTGCACAATTCACAATTGCTTACAGCCTGTGGGAGTTTACCAGGCAATTTCATCTATCAGCTATTCATTTCAGAAAGCTCTTTGATAAGAGCTGCCATAGGCATTTTTTAGAAGTAGAGGATATAGCTCAGGTGATAATGATAGCTAATAGGAATATTCCTCAATAAAGAAGATGGAATACAGTGATTTTTCTCTACTGGTGCTGCTGTTGTGATTAAATCTCTCTGGCAACATGAGAAGTCTGTTTGGATAGCCTTAACTACTCCTTTAGTATGAACTTCTTTCCCTAATGAAGATGAGGAGATTTTAAAAACAGTAAGAAACTCTTGATTATAGGAAACAGAGGGTTGCTGGAGGGAGGTAGGTGGGAGGATGGGGTAATTGGGTGATGGGCATTAAGGAGGGCACTTGATGTAATGAGTGCTGGGTGTTATCTGCAACTGATGAATCACTAAATTCTGTCCCTGAAACTAATAATACACTATATGGTAACTGAATTGAATTTATAAAAAAATTTTAAAAAAAGAAAAAAACCTGAACACTCAAAAAAGAAATAATCCAATTAAAATTGGGTAGAAAACATAAGCAAACATTTTTCTAAAGAAGACATACAGATGTCCAACATACAAATGAAAAAATTAATAAAAATAATGTAAAAGATATATAGTACCAGTGTGAACTTAAAAATGAACTTGCTTGTCGTGTCAAATTAACTATATTAACTACCTAATAACTATGGGTGTTCATGTAGGATTTGAGAAACTATTTGATAGAGATGTGGTAGGAAAAAACCCTAAATTGTCTTTCATATCTTTTCCAATCTTTGGAAATATCCAAGGATATTCTTTGTTTCTTTGATTCAGTGATATGACATGGAGTTTTTATATATTGTCTTGGAAAAATTATTCCTAATGGCATTTTTGGTCTCTGGAGTTTGAGTTCATAGGCTAGGAGCTTGGTGTGAAAGGTAAATAACAATTTAAAGTCTGTCTGGACCTTAGAGGAGGAAAGAGCTAACTGTGCAGGCAGTGTTGACAGTGGTGGGAGCTCTTGTCAGAAAAGAAGTGACACTTCAGCAAGATCTCTGGTAGACATACAGAGAGAAGGAGGTTTATGGACGGGAAGGATCAGGCTTGGCAAGAGAATGTGGAAGGGAATTGAAGAATGAAAAAACATACTGCGGTCCTCAGAAATTTTTAGAACACAGTGGAAATGAGTATGTGTCATGGATGCTAAGTGTTAAGGGGGCAACTAGTAGAGGCATTTCTGGGACAGATCCTTCTTTTTGTGGATAAAACTAGAAGTCATATATATGGCAAAATTCTTGTAGGGACCTTGAAATTTTGAAGAAAAAGTAACATTCTCAACTATTAAAATACAGGTTTTATAAAAAAATTATGTAAGAAAGACAAACCAAAGTTGGAGTTCTTTCATTAAAAATAAAGTACTATAAACTTTGATGAGGTCATTCTATAATTTCTACAACCTTGTACAAAATTATATTGACTGTGTTTATTAATAAAACTACTAAGGGAAAAGCTAAGAAGTGAACTGTGGCTAGACAGTAAGATAATCAATGTTCAGAGAGCTGGGGCACCTGGGTGGCTTAGTTGGTTAAGGTTATGATTCCAGAGTCCTAGGATCGAGCCCAAGTTGGGTTCCCTGCTCAGTGGGAGTCTGCTTTTCCCTCTCCTTCTGTCCCTCCCCTTACTCCTTTTCTCTCTCTCTCTCTTTCTCACGGTCTCAAATAAATAGATAAAAATCTTTAAAAAAGAAGGGCAGAGAGCTAATCTTTCTGAATGCACTGTCATGCAGAGATGCTTAGAGGTTTAATCTAAAATTTAATAAAACATACATATGCATTCTATATATTATTTATTACATACTATCTAAATAGTATTGTGCATATAATACGGTATGTAATAAGTAAAAAACAAAATTAGCAGAAAAATTCCCAAAGAAGATACACCAATAGTCTAAAAGCACATGAAAAGATTCTTATCAGTAGTCATTAGAGAAATTGAAGTCAAAACCATAGTGAGATACCATTTATTTCCTACTAGAATGGCTATACTTTAAAAAATGGAAAACATAAATATTGGTGAGGGAGTAGAGAAATTGGAACCTTTATACATTGCTAATGGGAATGTAAAATGGTTAAGTAACTGTGGAAAAGTTTGGTGCTTCCTCACAAAGTTAAACATAGAATAGAGTTAGTAAATGATGCTGGAATTCCACTTCTGATAATTATATAGTCAAAAGATTGAAAACAGGCACTCAAAGAAGTGCATGCATATGGATATCCATAGCAGTACTATTAACAACAATCAAAAAGTAGAAACAGGCTAATGTCCCTCAAAAGATGGATAAATACACTGTGGCATATACATACCATAGAATATTATTCAGCCATAAAAGGAATATTATTCACCCATAAAAAATAATAAAGTTCTGATACATGCTATCATATAATATGAAATATTTAGTCTTTGTTCCTTCTTCCTCACCTAGAGCTAAAATGGTTGAAATTTCTTGAGGGCTAGGAGTGTTTTTATTCATAATGAGTCCTTTTTAGTCATACATGAGTTTATGCTAATGACGTGACTTAAGATGGGTCCTGTAGATAGTTTTAGGATGAGGCTGGTTAACAAAAATCAAGTGATTAGAGACTGAGGACTTTCTTTCTATCTATGGGCCAGGATGGGGGTGGAGGGTTGGAGGTTGACCTGCAGAAAAAACTTATCAATACTGAGATTTGGAGAACCTGTGATTGGAAGAACAGGTTAAATAGGACACCCCTCTCATTTTGCCTTACGCATCTCTTTCATTTGACTGTTTCTGAGTTATATCCTTTGTAATAAACTCTTAAAGTGGTTCCTGTGTTCTGTAAGCTGTCTTAGCAAATTATCCCACCTAAGGAGGGGTTTGCAGGATTCCTGATTTATATCTGGTCAGTCACAAGTATGGGTGGCCCAGGACTTGCAACTGGTATCTAAAGTGGGGGCAGTCTTGTGGGAGTTAGTTCTTATGTGGGATCTGATGCTAAATTCAGGTAGATAGCCTCAGAATTTAAATTGGATTGTTGCACACACTGTTGATGTCAGAAAATTGAATTGGCTATTGGTATTGGAAAACACATGCCACAACATGGATGGACCTCCAAAACATTTAATGATAGAAGCCAGGGACAAAAGCTTGAGTATTATATGATTCTATTTATATCCAGAATAGATAAGGCCATGAGACGGAACACTGGTGGCCGAGAAAAAATTGGGGAGCCGGGGAAATGAGAGTGAATGCTTAATGCGTAAGAGATTTCACTGTGTGATGATAGGAATATTTAGGAATTTGGTAGAAGTAGTGGTTGTACAATATTATAACTGCATTAAAATGCCACTGAATTACTTACTTTAAAATACTTTTTTAGCTTAAATGCATTTAGTGCCATTAATTATCTTTTAAAAAATGATGGTGGTTGTATCTGGTCAAACAAGCATGAATGTAGCCCACAAAATGTGTTCATACTGAAATAATTTTATTTTTATTTATTTATTTTTTAAAATATTATTTATTTATTTATTTATTTATTTATTTATTTATTTATTTGACAGAGATCACAAGTAGTCAGAGAGACAGGCAGAGAAGGAAGGGGTAAGCAGGCTCTCTTTTGAGCAGAGAGCCCGATGCGGGGCTCAATCCCAGGACCCTGGGATCATTATCAGAGCCGAAGGCAGAGGCTTTAATCCACTGAGCCACCCAGGCGCCCCAAACTGAAATAATTTTAGAAGGAAAAAAATATAGTCCTTGTATTTATTGGTCATAATTTGGATAGTTTTTATTTAATTAAAGAGGATATGGTGTAAACAAATAGATTTCTTTTGAGCTGAGACCCAGTTTCATTAACTGATAACTAGAAAATTTCCAACTGTCCTTAAATAAAGCATTACAGTTCTAAATAACCCATGAGTTAAAGAGGAAATCATGAAAAACATTAGAAATAAATTTTGGAATAAATTATAAGGAAGAAATAACATGCCCAAATTTGGAGAAGTAGATAAAGTGGTGTCTAGCTAGAGATGAAAATGAATGTAGCCCACAAAATGTGTTCATACTGAAATAATTTTATTTATTTAAAAAGAGTTTATTTTGTAATGAATTCTTAAAGTGGTTCCTGTGTTCTGTAAGCTGTCTTAGCAAATTATTCCACCTAAGGAGGGGTTTGCAGGAGCCCTGATTTATTAAAATAAAATAAAAATATTAAATTAAAATATTAAAAAATAAAAGTTATAAAATCAGTACCATAAACTTTTATCTTATGATGGTAGGAAAACTAAAATGAACAATAAGAGAAAAATTAAATTACAAATATAGAAGCAGAAAACAATAATATATAATAAAAATTTATTTAAAAAAAAGTCCAAACATCCAAAAGTGGTTTCTTCAAAATTTTAAACGACAAACAAGTAGAAAGACTGAAAAAGAAATAGGAGAGGAACTATACAACCACCGATATCAGAAAGGAAAAACAAATAGATATTGCTATATGTTTTACAAACAATAAAGCAATAAGAGGATTTCATGAACATCATCATACCAAATTTTTGAAAATGTAGAAGAAATAAGCAAATCCCTTAAGGAAAATATCTTAGAAAATAGAGAAGAAGAAATAGAGCATGAAACTATACTAAATTTAGTTAAGCAATTAATTTTGTTCTTAAAAACTTTTTAACAAAAACTAAAAATAAAAGTAGAAATGACTGATTTCAAGAGCAAATTCATTAGAATAATTAAAGAAAAAAAACACACATCAAACTATATAATCCCTTTCAGAGAGAAGTAAAAGATAAAACAAATCTCAACTCATTCATGACTATAGTACAACAGAATTATATCAAAGAGCAATTATAAACCAAAGGCAATTAAAATATAATAAATATAATCATGTGGTATGTGGAGAATGGTAATATATAATGAATAAATGGTATATATTCCAGGAATCAAAAGATGGTTTAACATTCAAAAATCAAACTATGCAGGAAAAGCATTGGGTAAATTTAAGAAATATTCATAATAACAACTTCAGGAAGCAAACCAGGAAGATAACTTATTCTATTAAGTGTAAAGAGCAGAAAATCTACAGTCATACTTAATGTTTAAATTTAAACTTTTCTACTGCAACTGAGAATATAGAATATATGAATTTAATAAAGTTACTGGATATAAATTACATATATAAAATTATCTTTTCATATTAGCAATAAATAAATAGAAAATTAAAAATTTGATTAATATTATAAAAATCAAATATCTAAGAGGTATATGAACTTTATGCTGAAAACAACAAAAAATAAGAGACATTAAAATACTTAAATAGAAAAATATAAAAAGTTTATGGATTGGGACTCATATTAAGCCTATGGATTAGACATCATTATAATGATGTCAGTTGCCCCTCAATTATTCTATAGACTCATGCAATTACAAAAAAAATCAGCAAGGTTTCATAAAAAGTTGGCAACTTTATTTATACTTTTTAGGAAGGAGATGCAAAGGGCTAATCTTGAAGAACAACAAACCTCTAGGACTTTCGTAACTAGTATCAAGACCTATTATAAATATATGATAATTAAGATGATGTGTTATAAGGACAGTGAAAGATGAATTGACCAGTGAAAGAGAATAGAGAACTCAAAATAAATCAGCATGTATAAAGCCATGTAGTTTATTAAAAAGATGAACAATAGGGAAAAGATGATCTTTTAAATGCATTGTGCAGGCTCTAGTTTTCATCAATTCGTTAAAAGGACAAAAGACCTTTGACCCCTAGGTTACCACAGTCAATATATCTATTTGAAGATTTTTTTTGAGCAAATATGAAAGGTAAATAATGTTTTAAAAGAAAATTAAAGAGAAAAAAAATCATCTTAATGGTTGTAGGATAAGCAGAAGTTACTTAAACTGAATAGTAAAGGTACTGACCATAAAGGAGATAAAAGCATAAATTTGATTATATATAACATACATCATTAAGAGACTGAAAAACAAGTCATGATGTGAGAGAAGATATTTGTAATACATATATCCAGAATATATAATGAGATCCTCCTAGTAAATATTTGAAAGATGACTCCATAGAAATTTTGGTATTTCACTAAACCGGATATCCAAATGATTAGTAAACATATAAAATTACTTAGCTTCATTAGTCATTAGAAAATATATTTTTTAAGGTTTATTTAATTTCCATTTAGTTAACATTCTGTGTAATATTAGTTTCAGGTGATGAACACTTTCATACAATACCTGTTGTTCATTACAGGTGCACAGCTTAATCCTCATCACCTATCTAACCCCTCTTCCAACTCCTCCTCTCTAGAAACCATAAAAAGAGAACTAATTTGTTCTCCACAGTTGAGTGTTTTTCGGTTTGTCTATTTTTCCCTTTGTTCATTTTTTTTCTTAAATTCTACATACGAGTGAAATTATACGGTATTTGTCTTTCTCTAACTGACTTATTTTGCTTAGCATGATAGTCTCTAGCTTCATCCACATTATTGCAAATGGCTAGATTTCATTCCTTTTATGGATGGTAATATTCCATTGTCATTAGAAAATCTAAATTAAATCCATAGTCTGAAATCTCCAAACACCCAAAATAATAGTAAAAGAATCTTTATAAAAACAAATATCTAGTTTTGGTAAACATGTAGAATACCTAGAATTCTTATGCTGTAGTGGTTGGAATGCAAGTTGACATTGACACTTTGGTAAATTATTTGATAGTATCTCATAAAGCTAAAAATATTTATTTATAACCCTGCAGTTCTATTCTTAAGTATATATCTAGCACATACTTATATATTTACATCACAAAATGTGTACAAAAACATTTATAGCAACCCTATTCAAACAAACTCCTCTCCTGACACAGAACAAATGTCTTGGTCCTCAGCTTAAAAAAATGTAAGTCGTAGCAAACATTGAATAGAATGCCAATGTGCAATGAGAATGAACAAGGTATGACTAGCCCATATGGAAAACCCAAATATACTGTTTAGCGAAAGAAGCCAAACAATAGGTGCATAATGTAGTATTTGATTTATATCAAGTTCAAAACCAGAAGAATCCAATCTGTGTTGTTAGAAATTATTATAGTGGTTAAACTTAGATGGGGTTTAGAGACTAAAGGATACCATAGCAGAGATTTCTCAGATGCTAGCAATGTTCTATTTTAGAATGTGTCCAGGGTACATCTATTATTTAGTTGATGAAATTGTGTCACATTGTTTAAGATTTATAAACTCTTCTGTGTGTGTGTGTGTGTGAGTGTGTGTATACATATATATATATATGTATACATATATATTTAAATAAAAGACATATATTATACTTCGATAAAAATTGTAACAAACAATAAAAATCAAGCCAAATCAAAAAAGTGATAAAGGACTTGGTGACAGATGAGAAGGTGCTAGAGGGGCGCCTGGGTGGCTCAGTGGGTTAAAGCCTCTGCCTTTGGCTCCGGTCATGATTCCAGGGTCCTGGGATCGAGCCCCGCATCAGGCTCTCTGGGGAGAGTGGGGACTGCTTCCCCCCCCACCCACCTGCCTCTCTGTCTACTTGTGATCTCTGTCTCTCAAATAAATAAATAAAATCTTAAAAAAAAAAAAAAAAAAAAAGAAGGTGCTAGAGAGTAAGAAGGAAGCTATGAATGACTCCCAGAATTCTCATTAGAATGGCTGGATGATTGATACTATCATTTACTGTGATAGAAAAATTAGGAATTGAAACAAATGTAAAGGAAAAGGTTTTTTTAAAATTTTGGTATATATAATCTTAAGGAGACTGTGAGACAGCTGAGGGGGAAAAAACCAAAACCAAAACCAAAACCAAAAAAACCCAGAAGTCTGAATAGCAAGAGAAAGCCTTGTGTAAACTTAAGAAAATAGAAGAATATTAAAAAGAACATATTAAAAGTAATGGGAAGGTTGGAAAGAGTATGTGCTAGCAGAGAATATAATTTATGTGGTTTTCAAATTTTACATCTCAAATGTCAGTAAGATTCAAGTAGAGATATTTTAGACGACATAAAAGAATGTGGAAAATCAGTGTTAGGATGGCAAGTACGGGTGTCCTTTGCTTGTGTTACATTAAATAACTGGTTTTTGAGGGGTGATAATACAACACAGAAATGGTTCAGTAGGTTAAAAACATTTTTGTTTTGGGGGAGGTAATATGATTAATGAGACAGGAAAAAAGAAGACACAGAGAAAAATGGTGAACCATGAGGAAAAATGTATAAAGATTTTAAGGGGTAAGAAATAATCATCATGGGGCACCTGGGTGGCTCAGTAGGTTAAGCCTCTGCCTTTGGCTCAGGTCATGATCTCAGGGTCCTGGGATCGAGCCCCACATTGGGCGCTCTGCTCAGCGGGGACCCTGCTTCCCTCTGTCTCTGCTTGAGTCTCTGCCTACTTGTGATCTCGGTCTGTCAAATAAATAAATAAAATCTTAAAAAAATAATCATGATTTCATACATTGTACAGTCATTAAGTACAAAAATTGAGGGAAGACTGCAGGGCTTGGTAAAGAATCAAATGTTACATTAACGTCCTTGTCTTTTAAATAAATATAATAAAACCAAAGAAAATAACAATATACTTAAAAATTCAAGAATATTAATAAGCTAAGATTCAAATTAAATAATTTTAATTAACACAAGTAATAAAATATTGAATTTAAGTAAATAAGAATAGCAAGGCAATGATATGAAAAAGGAAAAAGCATTGTATTTATTAGGAAGCTCTAACATGGAACACTTACACCTTAAATTATTAATAAAAAGACATAAGAAACAAGTTATACTGTGTCCACTAGATGGGGTATGACACAACCATTTTAAAATTGGTAATGAATGCATATGAAGAATGCTTATTGTATAATATTAGCTGAATAAATTTGTATAAATTTAGGTTAAAAATTCACATATGAAAGGAATGAAATGTGCCAAAATTCTAGTGTTAAAATTATGGATAAATGTTTTAGTCCTCTGAATTTTTATTTATTTTTCTAATATATTTTTAATGTGAAAATTTATATTGCAAGTATGATTATATATATATATATATATATATATATATATATATACCAATCTATTTTTCCCCAAAAAAATCTGTTCATAAAAAAAATGATTCTGAAACTAGACATTAGCTGAAGAAAGGTCAAAGATTGCATTAACAGCATTATCATTGGCATATTAATTAGTATAGACTTACATAGAACTCAATGTGTAATGAGTAAATACACTTGAGGTTTATTTCTTGATCAAGTATCTGCATTTGCTTGGTGAGTATGTCAACAGCCAGTTTTTCAGAGGGGCTTTACCATCTTCTGTGTATTGCTTCTAACATCTTATTGGGAATTAACCTCTACTCCAGTTACTGAGACAAGAAAAGCAGCATGGAGGAATGCTCATAAGAGGGTTTTTTTAATGGGTTAGGCCTAAAAATGATAAAATCACTTTTGTGAATATGATTTTTTTGGAATTTATTATCTATTTTTGTGTAAAAAATCACCCCCAAACTCCATGTCCCAAATGACACAGTTCTATGGGTTGATTAAGCATGTCTTCTGCTGGTCTTATTTTGGCTTACTCAAATGGCTATTTCAGCTGGAAGCTGGGGTGAACTAGATCAGCTGGACCTCTTGTCTCCAGATAGTCTTTTGTTCTGGTCTTCTTCAAACCATGGGCAGATCAGGGTAGTGTTTCAAAAGTATGAAAACAGAAGTTTTAAGATCCCTAACCTTTATCTTAGAGGTCATATGACATTACTTCTGCCACATTCTAGGGTGAAAACAAGCCACAAGGCCAGCCCAAATTTAAAGAAGTCAGGAATGAACTTCATCTCTTGATCAGAAGAATAGCAAATTCACATTGCAAAAGAATAGAAATAAAGGAAGGTATGATTCAGTAGAGGCATTATTAGAACAATTAGTTATAACTTAGATATGTGGCTACAGCCATAGAGAAATAAGAATGAGAAAAGTCTTATACTGTGCCCAAGAAGAGAAGAAATTATTTATTCTAATGAGCTAGAGACAGACATTTTCTGCCATAGGAGGTAGCTTTTTTTTTTTTTTGCTTGTGAACTGTGTTATGACTTTGATGGAAATTGATAAATAACATTAAAGATTACCATTAAGTTCTTTTTTCTTTATTAACATATAATGTATTATTAGCCCTAGGGGTACAGGTCTGTGAATTGCCAGGTTTACACACTTCATAGCACTCACCATAGCACATACCCTCCCCAATGTCCATAACCCAACCACCCTCTCCCTATACCCCTACCCCCGGCAAACCTCAGTTTGTTTTGTGAGATTAAGAGTCTCTTATGGTTTGTCTACCATTAAGTTCTACTATTGCATTCAAAGTGTCTTGATATAATTCTATCCAGAAGACTATACTGTATTGGCCATTTTGTTTGCCAATGCAGTTCTGAGCTTTAAGCTTCTGGTTTCCAGTTACACCTGGGATGCCATGGCAGTGGACAGAAATTCTAAAACACCAATAAGAGAGGAGGTTCCAAAAACTGACTGATAGCAATGGCATACTGTGGATGAAAAAATAGAAACCAAAGTTCACTTTGGGTGGTACTTTTAAACCTTTTCCATGCCATGCAAAGTGTTTCACAGCTTACTGTCCACACAAGAGTGTGGACTCTTGGCACATTTTTAAGGAGAAGAAAAATGAGTTACATTTCAGAAAGGTAAATATGGTTGCAATAAAGAAAATACTTTTCTTGGATAAGTGGTTGAGGTAAGGTGGCTGATTAGATTCTAGGTGATTAATGTCTGAGAACATAAAGCTAGATAGAGGAAATAATATATGTAATATATTATTATATATAATTTTATGTGAATTATAATATATAATATAATAATTTCATATATATATGATATCTGAATTAGAGTTGACATGTCTTCATAGCTAACGGTGAGCAGGAAGGTAGAGAAATCACTTTATGCTGTTTGTGCCATTTAAAGGCAACTGGCTGCAGAGAGAGTGGGAGTGGGAAGTGTAACTCCTACCTAATTTACCAATCCTTGAGTTTTGTTAGAACTATATATTCCTACAGACGGCCCATTGTCTCCTAAAATATCTGTCTAAGTGGGGCAGCTATTCTAATTCATCCGCCCATGGGCTGCCTTTTTTAAGTTTCAATATCTAGAGAGAGTAACCTTTTTTTTTTTTTTTTTTTTTTCCCTGTGCACAAAAAGTGCTGCTTAGGCTGCAAGCATTCTTTGGTAGAGAAGTTGATAATATCTACGTTTGTGACTTGAGTCACTGGATCAAGTTTTAGAGCTTTACTTCTTAAAATGTGGTCCTCAGAATGAAAGCATCAGCATTGCTAGGGAGATATTAGAAATGTGGAATATTCATTCTGATTATTTAATCAGAAAACACATTTAATAAGATCACCAGGGCATTCCAACATGAGTTTGCGAAGAACTGCTTCTGAGTAAAGACATTGAATATATACTTCAGACTGGTTTTTAGGACGTTTTCTCCATGTGCCTAGCCAGAAAGTTCTTTGGTCATAAGTAAAGCAATGGACCACTTCATACAATAACTTCTTGTGCATCTGAGAAACAGGACTCAGGGAAAGTAAGCACATCTCCAAAGCTGTGAATCAGGTAAGGTAAGAGGAGAAAGCAGAAGATCAGAAGAAGATGGGGAGAAGATATTTTTAAATTTGCGTTTTTCTATTTTTATGGTAGCATAACTCAGTGAGGAGGAGAGAAAATGCAAGACACGTAAAAAGTTGTGTTAGTTTCCGAGGGATACTGTAACAAAGCACCAACAACCGGGTGGCTTAAAACAACAGAAATTTATTCTCTCACATTTCTGGAAGCTAGAAGTCCAAAATCAAAGTGTTGGCAGGGCTGTGCTTTCTCTAACACCTCTGAGGACAGTATTTCCTTGACTTTTCTAGCTTCTGATGATTACCAGCAATCCTTAACACACCTTGGCTCATATATGCATCACTCTGGTCACATGGCTGTCTTCTCTCTTTGTGTCTTCACATTGTCTTTCCACTGTGTGTCTGTCTTTGTATCCTGCATTTACCCTTTTAATAAAGACAACAGTCACGTAGAATTAGGGCCTACCCTAAGGACCTCTTCTGAACTATTACATTAACCATAGCCCTATTTCTAAATAAGGTCCTAAGGGTTTCTTTGTGAAGGACACAATTTAACCCATAACAGATGGCAGAAATAATTACCACGTGTTATAGTGGCATGTGACGAGAGAGTTTCCATAATCAATTTTATAGTAAGTTTCTGTAACTGAAAAAGAAATATAAATATGTTAATTATTTTACAGTTTTTTACTAAGTTCTAGAATCCAGCTTGTGCTTTCCATATACAGTACAATCTCAACCTGTAAGTGAAATTTTATCAGCTATCTATTGTCTATATTTAGATTTTATAAGATTCACTGCTGTAAAATAAGATTAACATATCTGAGTTTTTCCGAATATGCTTTAAGTTTTTCACTTAAAGATCAAATCTGATGAATAACCAACACTTCCCGCTGGGTTTAGTAACAAAAGAGCCATTGTGACCTTACCAAGGAACTCCCATGGAATGGGGAGAGCAGATGGAAATGTAGGGTAGACTGAGGAAGTGGTTGGAGGTGAGGTCACAGACACAGATGATGTTGATGACTTTTTCTCAGTAGTTCACAGCTAAGGGGAAGAGGTAGAAGGAGCAGTGGTTAAGGAGGGTTCCCAGAAAGATTAGGAATAGCAGTTCTGTGTAGTTAGGAGAGATTTGCAGATATTTCAATGCTGAGGGATGGATTCAGTATAAAAGGAGAAGATAAAGGTACTGGGGCAATTGTGACTCTCGGGGGTGTGGGGTTAATAAGATGGGATGAGGGGGCACCTGGGTGGCTCAGTGGGTTAAGGCCTCTGCCTTCAGCTCAGGTCATGATCCCAGGACCCTGGGATCAAGCCCCGCATCGGGCTCTCTGCTCCATGGAAAGCCTGCTTCCTCCTCTCTCTCAGCCTGCCTCTCTGCTTACTTGTGATCTCTTTCTGTCAAATAAATAAATAAAACCTTAAAAAAAAATGGGATGAGGTCAAGATCACCATTGGAGGATTAAAGAAATATCTTCAAATATAATTAGTGGAAATTTGGAAAACAGTGGAAGCTTATCAGAGGTATTTGAAGATTTGGCAACTGAACCAGTAAAATTTCAGTCTCATAATTAGGGCTTCTCTGTGAAATACTGGACAAAGTTAAGATATTATATATTTAAGAGGGAAAAATAAAAGTGGCGACAATTTGAAACAAGTTTTGGGAAAGCCAAGGAGTAATATGCCAATGTATTAAAAAAATAAAAAGTCCAGGCAACATGGATGTTGCCCAGATGATGCAGATGATTTTGGGTTTATAGTGGTACCAAAATTTCAGGATGTGTGCTTTTTCTTTAGCATTATCATAAGACCAGTAATAGCTCTGGCATGGCAGATAATCAGGATCTTCTGGGTTTGAAGTTTTCCAAGGCAGATATGATGAGTGATAAGGAATTTTGGAATATTCCAAGATAATTATTGATAACATAATCTATTATGGAATAGATATGGAATCCAGAGTTGATAGGTATAAAAGAGAAAATAGGGTGAAGGTATGATTTGGCAGCACTTCCAGTTTTTCTTTTTTCTTTTCTTTTTTTCTTTTTTTTTTCAGTACTTACAATCTTGAGGAACAGGTACATATAATATAGGCTTTTATTTTTTGTTTTGTGAGTTATAATTGACTTATAACATGATGTTAGGTTTAAATATACAATATAATGATTCAATTTATTTGATCACCAAAACAGGTCTAGTTAACATCTGTCACCATACATAGCTACACATTTTCTTTTTGGTATGAGAACTTTTAAGATCCATTCTCTTAGTGGCTTCAAATATGTAATATGGTATTATTAAATACAGCCACAATATTATACATTACACTTCCATGACTTATTTAGTTTGTAACTAGAAATTTGAATCTTTTGAATTTCTTCATCCATTTTACCCATTTATGTGGGTGTTTAAATGATAGTATTAGAAATCATAAGTAAGTGTTGTTTGAATACATTTTCCGGATTATTATTTTTGTTAATATTTTTCTATTGAATTATAATTAATATATAGTGCAATACTCTACGTTAGTCAGTGTACACCATGATAAATAGTTATCATCTATGACCAAACTTTGTTATTACAATATTATTGACTATATTTCCTATGTTTTACTTTTGAACTTTGTGACTTATTTACTTTATATCGGGAAGTCTATAGCTTTTAATCCACTTTATCGATTTTACCCATTCACCCTACCCACCTCCCCTTCCTTAATCACCGGTATTTTCTCTGTATTTAAGATCTGGGTTTTTTTATTTTGCTTGCCTCTTTGTTTTGTTTTTTAGATATCACATAAAAGTGAAATCATATAGTATTTGTCTTTCTCTGTCTGGCTTATTTCCTGTAGTATTATACCCCCCTAGATTATATATAGTATGTATACCTATATACCTATATATAATCTATGTATCTTTCTGTATATATGACAATATTCTATTGTATTTTATGGAATAGATGGAATGGTTGGAATCTGTGGATGAAAAGGATGAAAAACAATATTTTACTATTGTGTGTGTGTTATATATATAATACATATTATACATAGTATATTTGTATTATACATAGTATATTTGTATTATATATATTTAGTATTTGTATTATACATATATTAGTATATATATAATAAATGGAATATTACTTTATATAGTATTTTCATTATCCGTTCATTTATGGATGGACACTTGGATTGGTTCCATATCTTACCTTTTGTAAATAATACTGCACTGAGCATGGGGTACATACATTTTTTCAAATTAGTGTTTTAATTAATTTAGACAAATAGTAGTAGAATTACTGGATCATATGGTATTTCTATTTTTAATTTTCTGAGGAACTATCATACTGTTTTTTACAATGCTGCATTGGTTACATTCCTGCCCAGGGAATGAAGATTCCTTTTTCCCCATATCCTTGCCAATACTTACTATTTCTTGTCTTGATAATTCTAGCCATTCTAATGGGTATAAAGTGATATCTCATTGCTGCTTTCACATTTCCCTGATGTTTAGTAATGTTGAGCATCTTTTCATTTTTCTGTTGGTCATCTGCATGTCTTCTTTGGAAAAAAACAATTTTCTGATTAGATTGTTCTTTTGGTGTTGAATTGTATAAGTTCTTTATGTATTTTGGATATTAACCACTTAATGGATTTTTCATTTGCAAATATCTTCTCCTTTTTAGTAGGTCACCTTTTGTTTTGTTGATGGTTCCATTCGTTGTGAAAGACCTTTTTATTTTGAGATAGTCCCAATCATTTATTTTTGCTTTAGTTTCCCTTGCCTGAGGAGACCTATCTAGAAAAATGCTGCTTTGGCCAGTGCCAAAGAAATTACTATATATGTTTTCTTCTAGGTATTTTATGATTTCAGGTCTCATGTTTAGGTCTTCAATCCATTTTGAGTTTATTTTTGTGTATGGTGTAAGAAAGTGGTCCAGTTTCATTCTTTTGCATGTTGCTGTGCAGTTCCAGCCCCATTTGTTAAGGAAACAGTATTTCCCCCATTGTATATTCTTTCCTGCTTTGTCAAAGATTAGTCGACCTTATAAGTGGGGCTTTATGTCTGAGCTCTTTTTCAATATGGTAGTAATTTAAAATAATATAAAGGTAGAAAAATATGAAAGCTCTTAAGAGAGGGTCAATTAAACCAGAAAGTCAAATAAGGTTAAGACTACCAAGATGATAAATTTTATGATCTGGGCACCAATAAACATGCTTTGAAAGTAGAGGAGAGTAAAAATGTTGAGTTCGTATGCATTTAGACTCTGAGTTTGTAGGCCCTCACCAGTTGTTTATGTGGTTCATGACCTATGTCTTCCAAGCCTCTACCCAAGTTTTGATCTATGACTGAGGTTTTTCTTACCCATCTGGTGTAAAGGAGTAAACTTCTGCTTTCCAGATTTCCTTATTATACTTACTATGTTTTTTTTCTTAGTACAACTTAGTACAACTCAGTTACCTATTTATTTCTTTATGTATCTCTACTTACTATAATATAAAATTTTTGAATACTAAGATACTTTCTCTGCTTTCCACCATGGTATCCAATATTACTCTTTTACCCCTTGGTGAAAAATAAGCATTCAATAAATGTTTGTTTGGCTGGCACATACCTCTCTTAAATATGTAGTTTACAACATAATAGCCAAATTATTCTCATTTAATATGGCACTAGATAAACTATTTTTTTAATCCATTCTGAGCACAAAAAAGAGAAATATTTGCAATTGGTCTAAAGACATGAAAAAAAAGAACTTCTTTCAAAATCTAGAAATTTAATTAAATTGTATTGAAAAGTACAATCTGCATGTATGAAATCTGTCCTTTTCCATTGGCAGTGTATGACATAAAAAGAGAGGCAGTGACAAAATGGCCAACGAGAATGGTATTGCTTTGAAAGGGAGCCAGAGTCTTAGCAATCAGAAAAATATACCTTCATTAGGAAAAATGGCTGGATCTACAAACATATTATCAGAACAAAGAGAAGTCAAATAATAAACAGTATTTAGAAAGGTTTTGCTAACTCTTTGGAAAAGAAAAAAAAATGCCAAGAAGAAAATGGAAACTAAAACCAAATATTTTTCCATACATTAAAAAAAAATGAATAGCATAATTGTAGCTGAGAAACAATTCAATGATGTTTAAGTGCATGAAGTCAGAAAAGAGGATGAAGGGGAAGATGTGGTACCTAGGTGGCTCAGTCAGTTAAGTGTCTGCCTTCAGCTCAGGTCATGATCCCAGCGTCCTTGGATTGAGCCCCACATTGGGCTCCTTACTTAATGGGGAGCCTATTTCCTCCTCTTCTTCTCTCCCTGGCTTGTGCTCTCACTCACTCACTCACTCTCTCTGTCTCTCCAGTAAATAAATGAAATATTTTTAAAAAATACTTCGGGAGATACTAAAATCAGAGGTAGGAGACCACAGAAAAATGTTTAAGAAATTAAATCATCACAGAATTAGGCAAATTGTAAATAATGCAAGAGAAGAATGTTTTAAGTATCATACAAATATTAATTAAGAAGCTTATTGGAACCATCTGAGAACAGAAAAGTTAACAGAGAAGAGAACCTGGGCTCCAGTTATTGGATGAATTCCAGGTGCCCCAAGCAACATCTGTAGATTTGGGAGTAACTAGGCCTCATGAACATTGAAAAGTAAACTGACAACCCAGTAAATAACTCACACTAAGGAGAAACTGCTGGGATTATTGTCCTAATTAAGCAGGATGGATACAACAGCAGCAAACAAAATTCATATAAAAGTGGTGATAGGAAACAGAGCCAGGAAACCACATTTCTGATCACTTCACAAAAAGAACAGAAGAGGGTTTCTAGAGAAGTGAAACAGTTCAGGAAGACAAATCTAACCTAGCAAAAAAACAATAAAAAGTGATTAAAATCACAAATTTCATTCAGACATACTTGAAGAAAAAGAGAGTAAGAAGCACAATAACAATCTTACAGATAATGAAGAGGTACCAAAAAGCCTGGTCGCAGAGTAGATTAAAATTATATTCAAACAAGTTGCATCACCACTTCCTCATATCAGGGAGATCATATGATAGTTGTCTTTCTCCGCTTGACCTATTTCTATTTCGCTAAGCATGATACGCGCTCTAGTTCCATCCATGTTGTTGCACATGGGATTGGGAGGGAGACAAACCATAAGTGACTCTTAATCTCACAAAACAAATTTAGGGTTGCTGGGGGGACGGGGGTTGGGAGAAGGGGGATGGGGTTATGGACGGACATTGGGGAGGGTATGTGCTTTGGAGAGTGCTGTGAAGTGTATAAACCTGGCGATTCACATACCTGTACCCCTGGGGATAAAAATATATGTTTATAAAAAATAAAAACTTAAAAAAAATTATATTCAAACAAAAGTAAAATAGGAAGTACAAAAACAACAAAATTGGAAACATAAAATCAGAAAATAGAAAACTCAATAAATATTTTGAAAAAATAAAAAATCAGGAGAGAAAAGATGAGAAAAAAAGGATTTTAAGTAAAAAATGACTAGAAAGACTATAAAGTGAGAAGGGAAAATTTTAAGATGAGAAAATTAAAAAGATTTGAAAGTACTATAAAAAATGTGACAGAGGTTAGGTAAGGAAGATCCAGTACTTGTATACTAAGAGTCCTGAATGAGAAAATAACAGATAGCTCAAAGACTAAAAACTGTATTTCAAGACAAATTCTTAATTTTTAAAAAAAGAATTGGATAACAATATTTGAAAATTTGTGTTGAAAGAGGGTCAAATTGGATCAAATGAAACTGAGATTTATTCTAGTAAAAATGCTAGAAATTTGTATTTTTTTTTAATGAGCAAGTGGACAACAAAGGCCAAGTCATTCATAAGGAAAACAACAGTCGATTATCATCAGTCTTTTGACAATGCTTTATTCAGGAGTTAGTTGAATAGCATATTTAAAAATGCAAGGAAAGAAAAGTGAGCTAACAATTTTATGTCCAGTTTTTAATAAAAAAAATGTTCAGTCTCATTCAGAGTAATAAAAATATAAATCAAAATCAAAATATAAATCAAAACCATGCTAACCTATTACATTTCAGATATTATATTTTCAAAGTCCCAAAAGTTTGGCAACTGTGTGTGTGTGTGTGTGTGCATGCATGTGCACATGTCTGGGATAGTGTGAGATGTGCATGTGCACATGTCTGGGATAGTGTGAGATTACAGGAATTCTCATAAATTTCTGGAAAAGTATAAATTAGTATCATTCCATATGGAAGAATATTTGGCAAGATCTATCTATAAAATGAGTGCTAAAGCCCTTTAACGCAGTGATTTCTCTTTTTGCAGATATACTTCAAAGTAGACAATGGCATACATAAAATCTATCCAGTATAACAAATTTTTAGTAGCAAAATACTGGGAATAAAATTTATCTTTTATAAAATGGATAAATTTTGATGTATTTGTATGCAATTTAAAAGTCATTGGTAAAGCTGTTGCTGTTATGAAAGGTTACTTCTGGAACCCATTCCCAGTGTCTGTGTTGGGGGATTACCTGTACCACCAAACAATGCCCTAATAATTCTCTGGACACCAAGTGAATGTCCTACAATTCAACTCAATTCTGACGTTATTTACTGGGAGATACCCTTAGGTCCCTTAGGTTAAGGACTCAGTCGTACATGACTACCCCCTCTTCAGGTTGAGAGGCTCTAATGTCACAAGGCCAGTTGACTATAAAGCAAAGGCGATAGTCAAGCTTCAGCTCTTCCTCTTCCCTGGAGATGAGGGTGGGACTGAAAATTCCACTTCTATTCATGGCTAGTTTCCCTGGCAACAAGCCCTATCCTTAGTTGCTATCTGAAAGTTACCTCATTCATATAACTTAGGTGTGGTGGAAAGGGGCTTGTTGATAACATGATATCCACTTTACTTTATGGCTCTGAAGTATTTTCAGAAATTGAGGGCAAGAGACCAAATATTAGGACAAAGATGCTCCCATTGCTTTTATCACTCGGGAAGTTCCAAGGGTTTGGGGAACTCTGAGTCAGGAACTATGGACAAAGACTAAATATATATTTCTTACTAATCGTAATAACACAACAGTATAATAAAAAATAATGTGTAATAGCTTAAATAGTATTTTGTCATTTATGAAAAAAATATGAAAAGAACTGGATGTGTATACACAGGTGTTTTTTTTTCTTGTATATGCAACAAATATGCCTGAAGATATTTAAAAATTGATAAGTTTTTGTCTGTGTAACTGTATTAAAGGACCAGAAATTAGAGTGTAAAGAAGAATTTCACTATATACTATATTAGTCTGACTGGACTACCCCAGAATAAAATACCACAGACTGGGTGGCTTAAAAAACAGAAATTTATTTTCTCACAGTTCTGGAGGCTGACATCCAAGTAAGATGCCAACAGGGTTGGGTTCTGTTGAGACTTGTCTCCAGGCTGCAGATGGCTCCCTTCTCACTGTCCTTGGGTGGCCTATCTGTGTGTGTGTGTGTGTGTGTGTGTGTATCTATGTGCGTATGTGTGTGCGGTAGAGAGTAAGAATGAGAGAGATTTGGTATCTTCTTCTTACAAGGACATTAGTCCTATTGCATTAGGGCTTCACATATGACCTCATTTATCTCAGCTACCTCCTTAAAGGCCATATCTCCAAATACAATCAGTGAAATAATAGAGATTAAAAATGCTGAAGAAAATTGTTATAAAGTAGAGAAAAAGAGACTCAAAATAAGAGAACTGTAGTTCCTGAAAAATACATACAAATCTATAAGAAAGTAATGAATACTTCAGTCAGGTAACTAAAAATTAGCCAAAAGTAGTATGAATCATTGATGGGGAAAGTGTAATGCATGGAGTTGCTCTCGTCCTATACTGCTGGGGTTACATTTGTATAGACCTAAAGCCTATCTATAAAGACATTTGACAATTTATTCTTGAATCTTAATATAGTCATAAATTTCACATTTTCAGGATTTCGGTCCAGAAGAAATAATGTACAGTATGGGAAAAAACATTATAAATCATGGCATTATAAGCAGTGATGCATATATATGCATAAACATTAATAGCTACATTTATATATGTGTATATACATATATAATATAAAACAATGGTGTAATTTATAATAGTAGGGCTTGGAAATGAGGTAAATATTAATAGAATAACTTATAATACACATGTATTTATAGTGTATATGCATTTATTAATATTAATAATGGAAATTTTAACTATATGTTATTTTATAAAATGTGCATTTTACAGAATTATATCTATTACCTTCACTGAAGTGTGTCTATTTACATAACTAGAGAATTGCCTCCATTCTGCTTAAGTTAACTACTCTGATGGATCTGTTTTGAATTTACCATCATCTGAAATTTATCAACTTTGGAAATCTCTTAAAAAATTTACTCTTTCTCACTTATTCCAACAATTGAGTAATAATAACTTATATTGTTATTTCATCCAATCCCCTTATTTCTTAAATCTTAAATTTCCAAATCTACAATAAAATTTCCTGTGTCACTGCCCTTTATTTTATTTTTTTTTCCTTAAACTTGCAGATATTTTATTACTTTTAGAGCTCAAGGCACAGATTCCAGTGGGTTTTTTTATTATTAATTTTTTATTTTTTATAAACATATATTTTTATCCCCAGGGGTACAGGTCTGTGAATCACCAGGTTTACACACTTCACAGCACTCACCAAAGCACATACCCTCCCCAATGTCCATAATCCCACCCCCGTCTCCCAAACCCCCTCCCCCCAGCCACCCTCAGTTTGTTTTGTGAGATTAAGAGTCACTTATGGTTTGTCTCCCTCCCAATCCCATCTTGTTTCATTTATTCTTCTCCTACCCACTTAAGCTCTTTCTCTGCTTATTTCGCTAAGCATGATATGCTCTAGTTCCATTCATGTTGTCACAAATGGCAAGATTTCATTTCTTTTGATGGCTGCATAGTATTCCATTGTGTATATATACCACCTCTTCTTGATCCATTCATCTGTTGATGGACATCTAGGTTCTTTCCATAGTTTGGCTATTGTACACATTGCTGCTATAAACATTCGGGTGCACGTGCCCCTTTGGATCACTACGTTTGTATCTTTAGGGTAAATACCCAATAGTGCAATTGCTGGGTCATATGGCAGTTCTATTTTCAACATTTTGAGGAACCTCCATGATGTTTTCCAGAGTGGCTGCACCAGCTTGCATTCCCACCAACAGTGGAGGAGGGTTCCCCTTTCTCCGCATCCTCGCCACCATCTGTCATTTCCTGACTTGTTGATTTTAGCCATTCTGACTGGTGTGAGGTGATATCTCATTGTGGTTTTGATTTGTATTTCCCTGATGCCGAGTGATATGGTGCACTTTTTCATGTGTCTGTTGGCCATCTGGATGTCTTCTTTGCAGAAATGTCTGTTCATGTCCTCTGCCCATTTCTTGATTGGATTATTTGTTCTTTGGGTGTTGAGTTTACTAAGTTCTTTATAGATTCTGGACACTAGTCCTTTATCTGATATGTCGTTTGCAAATATCTTCTCCCATTCTGTCAGTTGTCTTTTGATTTTGTTAACTGTTTCCTTTGCTGTGCAAAAGCTTTTGATCTTGATGAAATCCCAATAGTTCATTTTTGCCCTTGCTTCCCTTGCCTTTTGCGTTGTTCCTAGGAAGATGTTGCTGCGGCAGAGGTCGAAGAGGTTGATGTCTGTGTTCTCCTCAAGGATTTTGATGGATTCCTTTCTCACATTGAGGTCCTTGAACCATTTTGAGTCTATTTTGGTGTGTGCTGTAAGGAAATGGTCCAATTTCATTTTTCTGCATGTGGCTGTCCAATTTTCCCAGCACCATTTATTGAAGAGGCTGTCTTTTTTCCATTGGACATTCTTTCCTGCTTTGTCGAAGATTAGTTGGCCATAGAGTTGAGGGTCTATTTCTGGGCTCCCTATTCTGTTCCATTGATCTATGTGTCTGTTTTTGTGCCAGTACCATGCTGTCTTGATAATGACAGCTTTGTAATAGAGCTTGAAGTCCGGAATTGTGATGCCACCAACGTTGGCTTTCATTTTCAATATCCCTTTGGCTATTCGAGGTCTTTTCTGGTTCCATATAAATTTTAGAATTATTTGTTCCATTTCTTTGAAAAAGATGGATGGTACTTTGATAGGAATTGCATTAAATGTGTAGATTGCTTTAGGTAGCATAGACATTTTCACAATATTTATTCTTCCAATCCAGGAGCATGGAACATTTTTTTATTTCTTTGTGTCTTCCTCAATTTCTTTCATGAGTACTTTATAGTTTTCTGAGTGTAGATTCTGTTTCTCTTTGGTTAGGTTTATTCCTAGGTATCTTATGGTTTTGGATGCAATTGAATTGAAAAAAATCATGGAAACAAATGATAATGAAAATACAACGTTCAAAATCTGTGGGACACAACAAAGGCAGTCCTGAGAGGAAAATATATAGCAGTACAGGCCTTTCTCAAGAAACAAGAAAGGTCTCAGTTACACAACCTAACCCTACACCTAAAGGAGCTGGAGAAAGAACAAGAAAGAAACCCTAAGCCCAGCAGGAGAAGAGAAATCATAAAGATCAGAGCAGAAATCAATGAAATAGAAACCAAAAAAACAATAGAACAAATCAACGAAACTAGGAGCTGGTTCTTTGAAAGAATTAATAAAATTGATAAACCCCTGGTCGGACTTATCAAAAAGAAAAGAGAAAGGACCCAAATAAATAAAATCATGAATGAAAGAGGAGAGATCACAACTAACACCAAAGAAATAAAAACTATTATAAGAACATACTATGAGCAACTCTACGCCAATAAATTTGACAATCTGGAAGAAATGGATGCATTCCTAGAAACATATAAACTACCACAACTGAACCAGGAAGAAATAGAAAGCCTGAACAGACCCATAACCAGTAAGGAGATTGAAACAGTCATTAAAAATTTCCAAACAAACAAAAGCCCAGGGCCAGACGGCTTCCCGGGGGAATTCTACCAAACATTTAAAGAAGAACTAATTCCTATTCTCCTGAAACTGTTCCAAAAAATAGAAATGGAAGGAAAACTTCCAAACTCATTTTATGAGGCCAGCATCACCTTGATCCCAAAACCAGACAAGGATCCCACCAAAAAAGAGAGCTATAGACCAATATCCTTGATGAACACAGATGCGAAAATACTCAACAAAATACTAGCCAATAGGATTCAACAGTACATTAAAAAGATTATTCACCACGACCAAGTGGGATTTATTCCAGGGCTGCAAGGTTGGTTCAACATCCGCAAATCAGTCAATGTGATACAACACATCAATAAAAGAAAGGACAAGAACGATATGATACTCTCAATAGATGCTGAAAAAGCATTGGACAAAGTACAGCATCCCTTCCTGATCAAAACTCTTCAAAGTGTAGGGATAGAGGGCACATACCTCAATATCATCAAAGCCATCTATGAAAAACCCACCTCAAATATCATTCTCAATGGAGAAAAACTGAAAGCTTTTCCGCTAAGGTCAGGAACACGGCAGGGATGTCCATTATCACCACTGCTATTCAACATAGTACTAGAGGTCCTAGCCTCAGCAATCAGACAACAAAAGGAAATTAAAGACATCCAAATCGGCAAAGAAGAAGTCAAATTATCACTCTTCGCAGATGATATGATACTTCATGTGGAAAACCCAAAAGACTCCACTCCAAAACTGTCACTGCCCTTTAATTGTTAGATGATAGAATCCCACTCTTTTAAAATCAAAATATTTTCTATTTTCAGACCCTAAAATAGTTTCTCCCTCTCTCTGTCTGTTTCTATCTCTACACACATGAATAATCTGAAGTATATACATACATATATATGGCAATACATTTATGAATTAGTAAATAAATCATTGTCAAAATTTCCTTTTATTGAAGAAAACTTGAGCCCTCATTTTATGGAAACAAAACTAAGATTAATTAACTTGCTTAACAGAACACGCTCATGAGTAAAATAGAGTAAAAGTTAGCATGAACCTAAAGATTAGGCTCTTTCGAAGATATATTCTCTATGCCTCCATTACTTATGCATTATCAACTGCCACCCAGTGCAGTTGTTAATATGGAGAAAAGTAAAGATATGTTATCATGGAAATGCACTGGAAGAGCATCTAACCTACAGTGTCACAGGGAAAAGAACGATATTTCAGAAATGATGATGCCTGAGATAAGTTTTGAAGGATGACTAGAAGTCAGCCAAATATAGATGCTTTCAAATGTTTTCTAGGAAGATGAAGAAAGTCACAGAAGTAAGAGAAAACATGACCTTTCCGAACCAGACATGCTGGAGTAGCCTGTGTTTAGGGTTTCTGTACAGGAATAGTCAGAGGTAAGTTTAGAAAATTGGACCAATAACTTAATCATGAAGACTCATAAATGATACTCTAAGAATTGTTCATTTCATTTTCAAGATCAGTCATCCGTAAGACCTCTTAACTTTCTTGGTGCAAGCAATGGTTGTAGTGAAAGAGAAAGACTAATCTAAGCATTGTCTGCTGCAATTTCTTCAAGTCCAGAATATCCCAACCAAGACCTCAAAAGGAGTTTCCATCTTCTCCTGTCCTGAGCTCCTGAGAGGTAGGGAAGGGAGTAGGAAAGGTTGCTGAAGGAAGACTAGATCAGACAAGGTGGATATGTGCCTTTGTGTTGATTAATGACACTGTTTTAATCAGATGCCACTGCAGGAGTAACATGAGTGAGCACTCTAAACCTCTTACCTTCTGTCTGGTGATATAAAATTTGGATCTATTTATTCAGTGCTGGGCTAACAGTCTGCAAGGATTTATGCAGAGCCTTTATTACTAGGAGGATTGTCGTCTTTCCTGAAATATCTCTGTGAAGCTTAATACTCAAGCTACCTAAATATAAGGACTACTTAAAGAATAGTTACTTCTGTTTTGGCTGACCTGCTGCATTACATGGTTTTGATCTAAAAGAAGTGGCAGTCACAACACTCAATATCTAATGCTAATTTTTTGCAATGCAACAATAAAGCTTGAGTCAAAATCTGAAATTTCAATTGAATTGTTAGTATATCTAAGTCAAAGTAAATAAAAATTGTGAATGAGCTTCTGACTCATCGTGAAAACTCTGTATTTCTTTAGGAAATAAAAGCCTGACAGGAAAAATCGGTTTCACAATAGACACTGTGTCATTTCAAATCTATTCTCAGTGTCATCTGTCACCACTTTATCCATTATTTTCACTCTAGATTATATTGTCTCATTGAAGATCTGAGTGTAGGAATTCTCTTAAAGGGGTCACATGAAGGTTAACTAAATCTTCAGTGATAGAAACTCTATAAAGGAATTTGTTCTCACAAATTGTCAATTGGTGATTTTTAACTGGCATTAATTTGACAGGCTGAAAATTAAAAGAAAATGTGAGAGGATTAAAACTTTTAGCTACTAATATAATTTTGAATAGTGACTTGCTACAAATAAAAGATTACTCTTCAGTTTCAAATACTAAGAAGGGGAAAATAAAATATTTTGCTATATACATATTTATAACAATAATAACTTATATGTAATGTAGATATTATTATATTATATTTAACTAAATATAATATTTCATTTTATATATTAATATTAATATATTAATAATATATTATATTTAAGTAAAAAATTTTTCAGAAAAGAATTTATTTGCAGCATATATTGTGAATAATTGAAGCCTTTGGACTTCAGTAACTTGAATAAGAAGGAGTCCTCTGAGGAGGCATTAATTTTATCCAGTTGAAAAACTTGATTTACTAAACCTGATGTCATTTTGCCCCTTTTTTATTGGTAATCAATCACATATGTAATCATTTACATTTAAGAATCAGACAGAATGACTACTGTTTAGAATCTGTTCCTTGGAATAGAATTCTTAGGATGTTACTGAGGACTCTTCAGGACTTGCTCCCATTTTACCCACTGATCCACTGTGTTACTTTCTACTCTCATTCTAAAGTTTACTTTTTTTTTCCTTTAGCATTTATCATGTTTTTTTTTTAAATATGCATTTTGCTCTATCTTGTTCATTTTCTCACCTAAGAGTGTATGTTCTGTGCAAGCAGATTTCTGTCATTTCTTCGAACCTTAGAACCTAAAAAAATATTTGGAACATAATGGGTATTTAATACATATTTACTGAATCAATATGTACTGTCATTTACCTTTTGTTGGAAGAAACTGTGATCCAGAGGAGTTGTCCAAGGTTAAACAGTCTGTGGACATTTAAGAAACACAACCATGTTTTCTAATACCTAGAACAGTACATTTCCTATATTGTAAATTCTTCCATATGTAATCATTGGACAGTACATATATACATGCACACACACATGCACATACACAATATATATTATACACATGAAAAAATTTTGAACAAAAATTTCTCTCCTGAATTTACTGAAAATATTTTTCAAAATATATTTTCTAATGGCACCACAAAGAGTAATAAAATGGATTTGATATAACAAAAATAAAATTCATTTGTTTAAAAAACTTAACAATGAATCCAAGTTACCACCATATATTATGGATATGTTAGAAGTTTAGGAGATTATTGGATCAAAATAGCTATAATAATCAGTGACTTTTGTATCTACATTTAGATGTATTATACATATGCACTATATATTTATATATATGCCTACACACTACACATACAATATGTATACATATATATACTATTTATATATATATATAGAACCACACATAATATGTAGGCATACACTATACTTATACACAAAGTTACTTTGTTAATTTGAGTAGTGAATGAATAAGTTTTTTAAATATAAAAGAATTTATTTTTAGTAACTTTTTGGTATATATTTTTCATTTCCGATTAGCATTTGTTGTCACTAAGAAAAAGTAAAACTGCTATACAGATAAAAACCCTCAGTATCTAAGTGGAATGTCCATTAAATTTCTGGTTTTTGCCATGAATGTGCTTTTTTGTGTGTACTTTTCCTTAGTTCAGACTTAATCAAGATGAGAGGAAAAAACAATTCTCTTTGGAGGTAAACTGCGTAGCAAGTCGCTGTCCTTTGCCTGTGTAGTCCATGCCACAAAGTACCCATTTACTGCTTGACATTGTTGTTCTTGCCTCCAGCAGAAGACTGGAGATTCTCACATAGTCTCAGCTTAGGTTGTGCTATTGAATTTCCACCCCCATGACCACAAGGGTTGCATCACATCTTCCAGGTCATTGTTTTCTTTACAATTGGCAACTCATCTAGGTTTCTCACCAAAAAATCTATCGGACCATTGAAGTGTCTGGAAAAGAAGCTTCTTTTATGTTTGCTGGGAATGTGGAAAGGAAAATCTCTAGGATCATCTGGCAGCCATCATTCAACCGTGAGGATAGAAGACCATCAGGAGAAGTGAGCTAAGTGGAACAAAGGGATGCAACACATCTGGATCCTGTTAATATCTTTTGTATCCCTGTATTTACATTCCAGATCTATTCTTGAATCTGTCAATAAACTGACTAATTCCATTTTGTTAACCTTAATTTTGATGGGATTTTCTGTCACTTACAATTAAAAATATATTTAGAATCCAGTATTATTTTTTTAAAAAAGATTTTATTTATTTGAGAGAGATAGAGTGAAAGAGCACAAACAGGAGGAGAAACAAAACGAAAGGGAGAAAAGGACTCCCCGCTGAGCAAGGAACCCAATGGGGGACTCAACCCAGGACTGTGGGACCATGACCTGAGCTGAAGGCAGATGCCTAATTAACTGAATAAGCCACCCAGGCACCCTAGAATCTAGTGTTCTTGATATTAAGTTATATTCACAGAGTTACAGAACAAGTACTACATGTACTTTTAGAATAACATTAATGGAGTACATTTTTTCAGATAATGTGTTCTTGCTCTAACTTATCGTGGCTATTATTTTCAAACTAGTGTTCTTTATGAGTAGATTTGTAAATTCTCCTTTGTAACACTAAACATGTGTCCAAGAAGTTGGTGAATGTGGTGGTAGCATTGTTATCTACCTGTGCCACTTGATACTTAAACCATTATTTCTTATTGACATATAATGTATTATTTGACCCAGGGGTACAGGTCTGTACCTGTACAGCGCTCATGATAGCACATACCCTCCCCAATGTCCACAACCCAGCCACCCTATCCCTACCTCCCCACCCCCCAAAAACCGTCAGTTTGTTTCACGAGATGAAGAGTCTCTTATGGTTTATCTTCCTCCAGATCCCATCTTGTTTCATTTTTTCCTTCCCTACCCACCACAATCCACCTGCCCTGCTTCTCATATTCCTCATATCAGAGAGATCATATGATAATTTTGCTCAACATAATACCCTCTAGTTCCATCCACATGGTTGCAAATGGCAAGATTTTATTTCTATTGACAGCTGCATAGTATTCCATTGTGTATGTACATACACAATAGACTATATATATACACATATATATATATATTCCAGTGTGTGTGTGTGTGTGTGTGTGTGTGTGTGTGTGTGTATATATATATATATATATATATATATATATACCATATAATTATATATACTACTTCTTTATCCATTCATCTGTTGTTGGACATCTAGGTTCTTTCCATAGTTTGGCTATTGTGGACATTGCTGCTATAAACATTAGGGTGCACATGCCCCTTTGGATCACTACGTTTGTATCTTTAGGGTAAATATCCAGGAGTGCAATGGCTAGGTTGTAGGGTAGCTCTATTTCCAAATTTTTGAGGAAGCTCCATACTGTTTTCCAGAGTGCCAGCACCGGTTTGCATTCCCATCAACAGTGTAGGACGGTTCCCCTCTCTCTGCATCCTCGCCAGATCTGTCATTCCCTGACTTGTTAATTTTAGCCATTCTGACTGATGTGAGGTGGTATCTCATTGTGGTTTTGATTTGTATTTCCCTGATGCCGAGTGATGTGGAGCACTTTTTCATGTGTCTGTTGGCCATCTGGATGTCTTCTTTGCAGAAATGTCTGTTCATGTCTTCTGCCCATTTCTTGATTGGATTATTTGTTCTTTGGATGGTGAGTTTGATAAGTTCCTTATAGATTTTAGATACTAGCCCTTTATCTGATATATCGTTTGCAAATATCTTCTCCCATTCTGTCAGTTGTCTTTTGGTTTTGTTGACTGTTTCCTTTGGTGTGCAAAAGCTTTTGATCTTGATGAAATCCCAATAGTTCATTTTTGCCCTTGCTTCCCTTGCCTTTGGCGATGTTTCTAGGAAGAAATTGCTGCAGCGGAGGTCGAAGAGGTTGCTGTCTGTGTTGTCCTCAAGGATTTTGATGGATTCCTGTATCACATTGAGGTGGTTCATCCATTTTGAGTCTATTGTTGTTTGTGGTGTAAGGAAATGGTCCAGTTTCGTTCTTCTGGATGTGGCTGTCCAATTTTCCCAACACCATTTGTTGAAGAGACTGCCTTTTTTCCAGTAGATATTCTTTCCTGCTTTGTCAAACATTAGTTGACCATAGAGTTGAGGGTCCATTTCTGGGTTTTCTGTTCTGTTTCATTGATCTACGTGTCTGTTTTTGTGCCAGTACCATACTGTCTTGAGGATTATAGCTTTGTAATAGAGCTTGAAGTCTGGAATTGTGATGCCACCAACTTTGGCTTTCTTTTTCAACATTCTTTGGGGGTATTCTGGGTATTTTCTGGTTCCATATAAATTTTAGGATTATTTGTTCCATTTCTTTGAAAAAATTGATGATATTTTGATAAGGATTGCCCTAAATGTGTAGATTGCTTTAGGTATCATAAACATTTTCATAATATTTGTTCTTCCAATCCATGAGCATAGAACACTTTTCCATTTCTTTGTGCCTTCCTCAATTTCTTTCATTTTTATAGTTTTCTGAGTACAGATCATAGTTTTCTGAGTACAAATTCTTTGCCTCTTTGGTTAGGTTTATTCCTAGATATCTTATGGTTTTGGGTCCAATGATAAATGAGATCAACTCCTTAATTTCTCTTTCTTCTGTCTTGCTGTTGGTATATAGAAATGCAGATAATTTATTTGCACTGATTTTATATCCTGACACTTTACTGAATTCCTTTATGATTACTAGCAGTTTTGGAGTGGAGCTTTCTGGGTTTTCTACATAAAGTATCCTATCATCTGCAAATAGTGAGAGTTTGACGTCTTTACCTATTCAGATCTGACCACACTTTCTTAGACTATACTAACAAGACACTGAATTTGTACCTTCTTTATTCTAAGAAATGATACTGAGAAAAAACTGAGAGGAATTATCCAATATTAGTAAATTGTTATAGTCATATAATTAAAGAAATTTGAGCTTTGAAACATACAGTTTTGAAAAAAAAAAGTGACAACTAAAAAATTCTTTTAAATTTTGTGAACAGAGAGAAAATAAATAGGAAAATTAGCAAATGCTCTCCATAATTAAGACTAAATATATCTTAGGTGGCTAAATATTGATGGTTTAATATGATCTGAAATGTAGTGAATTTCAAAGTATTCTGTGGTTAGAGAACTTTGGGTTCATTAACATAGAAATCAAACAAAACCAAATAGAATTGAGAAGCTATACTGAAATTCCCCATTAGCATCCCTAGTCAATGTTGCCTAGATGTTTCTTGGTAGTTCTTATGGAGACTCTATTCTTAAAAAACGTTAATTCATATAAGATTTGTATGTTAAAATGTCCATTTTTTGCTAACCTTCAAGTACAGCCTTCTGGTCTGACTCTGTTACTCAAGAGCATCTCTGGAGTCTAGACTGAGGGAAGTTACCATAAAGTTCTGCAGACAATTCTATGTAATAACCACTCCCCAACCACACAGTTTTCCCTATTATTAACATCTTGCATTTGTAGGGTACATTTGTTAAAAATGATAAACCAGTATTAAATTATTATTAACTAAAGTCCATAGTTTATGTGATATTATATTAGAATTTACTCTTTATGTTATACAGTTCTGTGGCCTTTGACAAATATATAATGTCACATATGTGTCAGTACAGTAACATATAGAATAGTTTTACTCCCCTAAAATGCTGTATGCTTCACCTATTCATCTCTCCCTCTGAAACTCCCTACCCATTTAACCCCTATCAGTCACTGATCTTTTTTCTGTTCCTATACTTTTCCCTTTTCCAGAATATCATATAGTTCAAAACATACAATTTGTAGCCTTTCCAGACTGGCTTCCTTCGCTTACTAATATCGGATTGTCTTGATAGCTTGTATCTTTTTCTTGTGAAATACTAATTTATTGTATGACTATACCATAGTTTGCCTATTTACCTATTGAAGGTGATCTTGGTTTCTTCCATGTTTTGGGGATTATGAATAAAGTCGTTATAAACATGCAAAGGACAGTTTTTGTGTCAATTTTCACTTCATTTTGGTAAATATTTAGGACCATAATTACTGGATCATATGGTAAGCTTTATAAGAAACTGCCAAAAGAAAACGAACAAACAAACAAAAAGGAATAATATGATAGTCCTCAAAGATGAGAAAGGTATAATTATGTTTTTTGTGTGTGTGTGTGTGTCTGGCTCTATCGTTATGTCTAATACTATCCAAATCTCTCTCTCTTTTCTGGAAGGCAGCTTACTGAAGATAATCAATTTAAAAATCAATACCTATAATTTGTTTTGATTCAAGGGGCATTATTTCCCATGCCTGAAAGATTTTCTCTTTGCTTACTAGAAGCCAGGGCTCATCTATCAGTGATGTAAATCACTGTTTTCTTTCTGCTTTGTCAAAATTTGCAATTCCTCACACTTGGCTAAATATGCCTATTTCCATGATCATATCAGTGGTGATCACTAAGGTGCTTAAGATTTCCTGGTCCCAACATTAACATTAAGAAAATTCACAGTGAAAAAAAAAAGAAAAGAAGAAAAAGAAAATTCTCAGTGAGAGGTGCCTGGATGGCTCAGTAAAGTGTCTGCCTTTGGCTCAGGCCATGACCTCCAGCATCTGCATTCTTTGCTCAGCAGGGTTTCTGCTTCTCCTTTCCCCTGCCCTCCCTCACCTGCTCATGCTTG